>NC_091132.1:5025000-5092500 GCF_040183065.1 Periplaneta americana | reverse complement strand
CCAGGGTTCAAACACAGTCCAAAACTGTGGGTTGGGTTTTTTAAGGACACTTACAGTCTTCTTTATATAGTCCGGGTCAGCTTACTTCATACCCTAAGGGTGAAACCTAAACATTTTTCCCCCATTACTACATATGCTAGTGGATTGTGGTGATTTTCTAGTTCGCAGGTTTAATTTTCTTTTGCCAACTTCGTTTCGAATTTCGATGCTGACAAATACTACAAATGGTAGTGATTTTGTAACTGGTATGTTGGCAGCTGAGACAAATATCGACAATATTTGTCGGCACTGGAGTTCCATGAAGTTAAAATTGTACTAGATTTCTGAGCCGTTACTGGAAGCTAGTGAAATTTGAACATACTAATAATTAATTAATATCAGTATTAATATTAATACATAATAGTTATTTTATGTGTTGTGGTTATAATTCAAGACTATAGCCGGATAAGTTTTCGGAGTTAGTACTAATAATTTCATGTGGTAAAATAAAATACATTTTTAGGTTAAGACTCATGAGTCAATTGTTTTGTCAAACCAATGAATTTCATATTGCCAGACATAATATTTATTTTGATCCCTTTCTTGTACAGTTTGCCTACGAAAATATGTTACAAAATATTGAATTATTTAGAATAACCTTCCAACACAAAGTACAGTAAGTATATATCTAAGTCATTTAATACGAAGGATCGTGTGATAACTGGTAACAGTTGGCAACACTGACGAGACGGCAATATTTGCTGTTTAGGAACGGTTCTTATGTGACCCTCACTATAACTATCTTCCAAGGAGAAGTAAAACTAATGGTTCTTTACTATACATGTACTTACTTACAAATGGCTTTTAAGGAACCCCGAGGTTCATTGCCGCCTTCACATAAGTCCGCCATCGGTCCCTATCCTGAGAAAGATTAATCCATTCTCTATTATAATATCCCACCTCTCTTAAATCCATTTAATATTATCCTCCCATCTACGTCTCGGCCTCCCCAAAGGTCTATATCCCTCCGGTCTCCCTATATGCATTTCTGGATTTGCCCATACGTGCTACATGTCCTGCCCATCTCAAACGTCTGGATTTAATGTTCCTAATTATGTCAGGTGAAGAATACAATGCGTGCAGTTCTGTGTTGTATAACTTTCCCCATTCTCCTGTAACTTCATCCCCCTTAGCTCCAAATATTTTCTTAAGCATCTTATTCTCAAACACCCTTAATCTCTGTTCCTCTCTCAGAGTGGGAGTCCAAGTTTCACAACCATACAGAACATCCGGTAATATAATTGTTTTATAAATTCTAACTTTCAGATTTTTTGACAGCAGACTATAGGGTAAAGTTGTTTATTTTCGTGATACCCCTAATCCCGTGATACTTTTTTTTAAATTGAACGTCAGTCAAAATTTTGCCGTTCGACCATAGCGCCAGATATCTTTCTCAGAAGATTACGTCTTTCGCCTACTTTCGAGACATCGGTGAACTTTCTAGCAAGATATCCAACCCCGTGACATTCAGTGAAAAAACGTATCACGGAATTAGGCAACTTTACCCTACAAATACAGCGTGTAAACGAACTGAGAGGACTGCAGGCAAAATTACAGACTCCAATAAATACCCTGCTTTGCGGACAGACATTTGTGGGTTGCGTTGTTAGCTACAAGTTATTGCTTAAAAAAAATCTGCTCTGTGTCAGGAATAGCTACGTCACCCAATTTCGGGAATGAAACTACATTTGTGTTGATTTGAATGTTTTATTTTGTTTCTGTTTACAAATGGAGAGTAGGAGTCTGTGGTAAGAGAAATAATTAGGGAAGGACATGCAATGTACAGAGAAGCCCAAAAAATGTAGCCTATACACTGTTTGGAAGGAACGAACTGAGATAAAATTCTCATTTTCGGGGAAATTGTAGCTTAATGTTTTTATATATTTATTAATCTGTCCTACAGAATAATATCTGTAATATTGACAATTAATATTTAAGGAGAAAAATTCGCTCCGGCGCCGGGGATCGAACCCGGGTCCTTGGCTAGGTTATTTTACGACGCTTTATCAACATCTAGGTTATTTAGCGTCTGAATGAGATGAAGGTGATAATGCCGGTGAAATGAGTCCGGGGTCCAACACCGAAAGTTACCCAGCGTTTACTCATATTGGGTTGAGGGAAAACCCCGGAAAAAACATCAACCAGGTAACTTGCCCCGACCGGGAATCGAACCCGGGCCACCTGGTTTCGCGGCTAGACGTGTTAACCGTTACTCCACAGGTGTGGACCCGGGTCCTCGGTTCTACGTACCAAGCGCTCTGACCACTGAGCTACGCCGAATTCAATCCACAGCACCGGACCGAATCCTCCTCCTTCAATGTTTCCCTTTGTGGCCTGACTCCAAGTTAGGCATATATGTTGACGTATATGTCCAATGTCAACTGCCATTATATTAGGAGCGCACTCAGTTGAGTGACTTGTTTGGCCGGGATTCCGCAGTTAAGTACAGAGTAATCTGTACAGTCTTATGCACTGCAGCTTCGGTCCGGTGCTGTGGATTGAATTCGGCGTAGCTCAGTGGTCAGAGCGCTTGGTACGTAGAACCAAGGACCCGGGTTCGATCCCCTGCACCGGAGTGAATTTTTCTCCTCAAATATTAATTGTTAATGTTGTTAGTTGGCAGTGACCAGATGAGCGCGGAGGTGTAGTGGGAAAACAAAATGTCGGATGTAAGGTCGTTCGAACAACGGAAGGCATTTTTGGAAGTGTATTTTAAGTTTGAAAGTATTAGCGAGGTACGGCGACAATGGCGGAATGAGTTTCAAACAATACGACGACACGTATTACAATTGCGCGTATTCGGAACAAATTCGGAGCCATTAATGTGCATAAAGGACGTTTCGGGCGACCTTTACCGTTGCTTTTTGCATCATGTAGAATGGGGCAGTGCACATCATATTTGTTACAATATCGCAGGATGTTACGTCTGTAGTAATTTGGACAATAGGCAAGCGAGTACATAACTGGGAACCATGCTGGCAGGACGTGGGTACTACAAAAAGACGGGAGGAACCTAACCTATCCCAACACTGGAGCATGGCTGCCAAGAACCAACCAGCGAATCAACAGAGATGGTAGGCTGGCTTTCTGACGTCATTTGCCTGACGGATGATCTGTCTTGGGAAGGAACCGCTGAACGCTATGGCGCCGGGACTTGAGGTGGGAAAAGTTACACCTGGGGAATTTCTTGATCACATTTCACGGCCTTCGCTCTCTCATTGCCAGTAATTACACCGCCGGCTGTTCTGAGTTCGAACTCCACCATCTATCTCAGAGTCTATTTTTCCAGTGGACTCATGGTGGAAGGCGGTTTTGGGTAATGGTCAGAATTTATTTCTTTCTCATTGTACGAAGTATAATGTGGTAGTGCAGAAAATCATTTTTGAGATTTTTATGAAAACGTAGCCTACCTATATTTCGGAATCTCGATTAACAACAAATAATTGCTCTTGACATGCGTGTCTGCTTACAGCAATTTATCCTACACTAAGGATTGGATTTTGAATGTGTCTGAATTTGATACAGTTGAGTAGAATAATTGTATTATAACTGATTAATCTGTATTTGAAATCAACATTTGAAATTTAATCCAGAGTGAACGATTTTCTTTGTTATTTTTTGTATTACGCGAAATAATATGACAAATGAAACAGCATAATGCGTATCAAAAGAATACGTTTTCCTTAATAGAATTAATTTTCATATAATTATTTCTGCTATGGTTACGATTAAAGACTCGCGCATTTACCTCCTCCAGCACCAAAGTTTTATTTAGTAGGTCTACCCAAATTTCACTGCCACATACTAAAGTTGATTTGGACATGCTATTATGTAACCGTAATTTAGTCTCGTTAACATAGTGTCGTTTAATTATTCCATTGATTTTGTTGTATTTTCGTAATTTAATGTTCATGTCTTTTTCTTTTATTTTTTTTTATTTTAGTAGGTTATTTTACGACGCTGTATCAACATTTTAGGTTATTTAGCGTCTGAATGAGATGAAGGTGATAATGCCGGTGAAATGAGTTTGGGGTCCAACACCGAAAGTTTCCCAGCATTTTCTCAAATTGGGTTGAGGGAAAACCCCGGAAAAACCTAACCAGGTAACTTGCCCCGACCGGGAATCGAACCCGGGCCACCTGCGGCCAGACGTGCTGACCGTTACTCCACAGGTGTGGACTCTTTTTCTTCACTTGATATTAGACTTCCCAAATATGTGGAATCAGATACTTGTTCTATATTTTATCATTAATGACAGTTTTCACTCTCTGTGGGTGTTTGCCACATATCCCCATTGATTTTGATTTTGAGATTTGTATATCATATTTTTAACACGTTTCATTTAATTCATTAGCTGCTTTCCGTAGTTCATCCGCAGAGTAACTTATGAATTGATCATCGGCATATAATTAATAAAGTGTAGCCTATATTATTCCTATTGTTGAGTTGGATCCACTATTTATTGTTTGTTTCCATTCTTTAACAATTTTGATAATATCGATATTAGGCCTAAATAAATTAGACAATAGACCGCATCACTGTTTGGCTCCCTTATCAATGTTAATGTTAACTGAGACTTAAGACTTCATTCATTCATTCATTTTATTCCATAGATCTTACATGAGCAATGAAGCTTTAAGATGTGGAACAAGTTAAAATTTTACAATATCACAATTACAATTTTTACAAATTTTCACAGTTTTAAAATTTAGTAATTTTCTACAATTTTTACAATTTTGTGCAATTTTTTACAATATTTTGCCGAGATGTAGTGAGATGAGGTGAGGTCCGAGGATTCGCCAAAATATTACCCGGCATTTGCCTTTTGGTTGGGAAAACCTCGGAAAAACCCAACCAGGTAATCAAGTCAAAGGGGGGTAATCAAATCAAAGGGGTTGATGTCGAGGAGTCGTCATAAACCATCCGCCTTCAGTCCCACGGCTGGGGAAAACCTCGGAAGAAACCATTCAATGAGACTAAAGGGGGATCCAACCCAAGCCCGAACGCAGCTCCGGATCAGCAGCCCAGCGAGTCTGCCGACTGAGCTACATCGATGGCTCTACTAAAAGTATACAATACATAGCTAATCAGATTATTAAATTTACAAACGCAAACGATCATTCATCAGTTGAGCTATATATATTATGCAAAACAAGTAAATAAATTAAATTTAAGGTATAAACAATTCAACCAGTTGTGATATATAGAAATTGATAATACGTATCATGCAAACTGCTTCAGATTACAAACACAAACAATTTGTCAGTAGAGCTATACAGATTACTATTCAATTTAAAGCATATACCATTCATCGGCCAAAACTATACAAATATATACAATACAAAGTAAGCAGATTAATTCAATTTACAAGCATACTTGCACTATAAGTTACATTATAAGCCACAGAAAAGTACATTAACAACCTCTAACTCTTCTATGCCTGAATGAAAACCACTCACCTTAACTTTATTCTTCTATTCCTAAATGCTAGCTATCAGCTAGTGACTGAAATGTGTTCTAAGCTTGTTTTTCCTCCTGGATAAACCCACTTGCACAAATCCTGAAACACTGATCTATTGCACTGCGTAACTTACATCAATTCCAGAGTCCACAACAATTTCAGATGGATTACAGTTCAACATTTTCTTATTATTATTTAGGCTAAAGCCTGTTTTTCACCAGAGATCAGGAGTCCTTCCATCTTGTTCTTCCAGGGCTCCTCCTTCCAATTGACAGATTATCTCGCGCTATGCAAACGATTCTGTCCAGTGCCTTAGCTACGAGATCCATGTTCATTCCTCTTCACTGCACCTATTCGCCAATATTCTGCATGACAATTTATCTGCAAAACAAGAGAACTTCACGTTTTGATTTAGCAACCATAAACGATGTTCTTTTGTTTTACAAATTGTCAAAGCCTGCTGATTTCTGAACATGGCCCACTGATTAAGTTATCTCTTCATTGTTTTTGTACATAGATTTCTTATAGCAATGTTAAATTCTTATGTCCTATATCCAGAAAACACACATTTTTTTGTGCGAGATCGTGCGTATTTGCTTGTTTTCCGCACAGAACCAATACGCGATAAGTGTGAAATACCACATTCAGTATTCCCAACGTAACACACATAACAATTTCCCTCTTCTTACCGCTTAAGAGCGACATTCATTTTACTGCTTTAGGCTTTTAACATATTATTTTTAGAGACGTTTAACATAGTAATAATTATAAATTGGAAACTTACCACTGCAATTTCACCTAAATTGCAATGTTAATTATTGTTTTTAAATATTTGCAAAAATTAAGTAAAGTCTACTACTCCACGAAACTTATTGCATTCCTGATACAAGTAACATTAAGGAAGCCGTGAGAAAATCAACAAGATTCCAGATGCCGATGTTATTACTGCAATATGTTATATAAATAATATTGTTAAAATATTAAAATGAAAAATAAATCATTACATAACATTATCGTTTGTTTTAAGTTCGCATTTATAGACTGGGGTAAAAAAAAGACAGACATATATCACGGCCTGCTGGAGTATAGTAAACACAGAAAACATTTTATAGCAACAATGTTGAAGAAACATATTTTGGTTTTCCGAAGTTGCCGTCATTAATCAGAAACCAACATGGAGATTTCATTGCAACTAATTAGAAATTCGTCTTTCAGGTGTGTAATAAACGATCTTCGCACAAAATAATGTACGATACACGAGCGGTATGTTTGTTTTAATGTTCTCGGAAATTAAAAAAGCTCAACTACGTTTCGCTTTTTCAATCTTTTCCCCGAACATGAAAACGTCAACATACCGCTCTTGTAACGTATATTGCTATTGTTTATAGATCTAGCTGAGGAGAAGTGGAGGATCATGAGGGCCGTGTTAAGCACGTGTGCTCAAATTTAATTTTACGCTGTTTTTAAAAGCTGATTTGCGCCTTACTGTACCGGTAGTTAATAATGACGTATTTCTTTGTACTTTTTCACTTTCCAAACATGGTTTCGGCTACATAGCATTGATTGTAAGGCTCCTGATGACAAGTAATAGAAATGATGGAAGTTGCCTTCTTACACATTGCACACAATAGACATTTAAGCGGCAGAAGGGATGGCTCTATGAATTGAATGAGGAGTCCTTTGTGTGTGGGTGCTAAACAAGCGATAGCTAATTAATAAGCAGATAATGTCCAGTAATTAACACGAGGGGCTTCTTTATTTATCTTCCTAAGAGTCTGGAGGGCAACAGTTGGCGGTGACGCCAGTCTTCACGCGTCAACCGGAAATGGACAATTAAATCTGACGGAACAAATGACATTAGCCACGGATAATGTGATTCTCAGTCTGCCAGCGGTGAGGAATGGGTTCATGGTACACGATGCATCCAGGATCCGAGTTCAGGGGCATCTCACTCTCAGGCTAGCATTGCTTGTCAAGTTTTAGGCTTTTGCGGTGATTGTGTTCGGAAGACGAGTTTTGAATTTGCAAACTATGTGCAGATTTCTCGCAACTACTGACAGATTCCATCGTCAGGGTCATGCTGTCGAGATCTGTAAGGTCGGTGCAAAAGCAATGCATGCGTAGGGTGAATTCTGTGAAATCTCAGAAAAAAATTTAAAAAATAATTCAGACAACATATTTATAAATAGGCTAAAACTAACTTTTCACTACCTGCCGGATTTTAAGTAGACTTTTGTCAGATTATGTAAAGAATTAATTTACATTATCTTTCCAACAACCTTATTTTATTATTTATTTATTCTGGTGTAGTTAAGCCCATCAGGCCTTCTCTTACACAACACCAGGAATACAAATACAATAATAAAAATAAACAGAAAAAAATACACTATATACAAAGTAAAGCTACACAAGAAATAAAGAGAGAGAGAGAAAAAACACTATAAACAAAGTAAAGCCACACAAAAATATACACAGGTTGCAATCACACAAACTTTAAATGCGTGATTAAGTATCATAATTAATTGTATCCTAACTAATTAACTAACATAAACAAGAAACTTGCAATTTTAATCTAGATTAAAAAAGAACAAGGAAAAAAAAACACAAATCAATATTTCTAGCAATACCTAAAAACATTAACTAAGACAAAATTTTCTAATTTAATTTTGAATTGTGATAAAGTCCGGCAGTCCCTGATGTCATTAGATAACGAATTTCAGAGGCGAGGTATTTCTACAGTATAGGAAGATGAGTATAAAGACCTTCTATGATGAGGGATAGAAAGAAATGCTTGATGTCGGTTTCGAAGAGTTGTAAGAAATTGAAAGCGCGATAACAGATAATTCGGAGTAGAAGTATGCATGATTCTAAACAGAACAGAGAGTGAATGTATTGTTTTTCGTTCCTTCAGACGCACCCATGAAAGTAACTGGAAAGTAACCTTAGTCAGTTCGTGAAAAATCGCAGCGTACGTATATGCCGGTTGTTCATGATGATCTTGGTGAAGAGACAGATTTCATGAAAAGTTAACGATATATACTGAACAGTAGTGGACAAAAAAAAAAACCGGACCGATCCTTGTAGCTGATTTCAGAGCCTTGTTCACTCCAGAGCACGATAGACTGGTAACTAAGACTTTCGTGGTTCGAATCCTGCCCGCGAAGGAAACTTTTTTTTGTTACTTATTCAAATTTATTCCCAATACTTTTCGATTGCTGGTAAAATTCATGTTCTGGGAATAATAAGTTAATTAAGTAGTAAAATATCGTTGCAGTCTAAAAGTATTGGGAATAAATTTGAATAAGGAAAAAAAAAAGTTTCCTTCCCATGCAGGATTCGAACCACGAAAGTCTTAGTTACCAGTCTATCGTGCTCTGGAGTGAACAAGGCTCTGAAATCAGCTACAAGTGTCGGTCCGGTTTTTTTTTTGCCACTCCTGTACATTGATTAAAATTATGAAGTGGCTGTATAATAAACTGGATAAGGTCTCCATTAGGATCCATTATTGTTTCATTAAGGATTACGTGATGCTTAAGTAAAAAAATCAACCCTACCCTTTTCATTTTCTTTCATGCGTAAGTAGAAGAAGGAATTGTGTCCAATATCGTTTCATTAGCACGCATCCTGTGTGCGTAATGATCAGGAATCTGTAATGTGACCTCAATCCGTGACGCTCCCTAAAAGATAGCTAACTATAGGTACATTATGTTATTTGTGTAGTTAATGAGAAATATATTGTTACGTAACCTTGTTTGTTACTCTGTAACAGTTTCTAACTAATTCGCGCAACTTATGTATGTATGTATTTATTCACACTGCAATGGGTATATACCCGGTGGCAGTGGTAACTAATTACACTCAATAATGACAATAATAAACTTATTAATTAAAAATACAGTTAATAATAATACCAATAATTAATACTAACAATAATGAATTATAATAATAATGATAATAATAATAATAACAACAACAACAACAGGGAATATACTAAATTAAATGAAACGATCACTTAAAATAACATTTGAAATATTCTAGTTTGTATCTTAAAACTAAGATCGAACTAAAACCCACGAATATGATATGTTCATATCTGCACAAGTACCTTTCAACATTACACTCATTTCGCTGTCAACTCACTCACTGCACTGGAACTACGACACATTTCACTGATTCTATTCTGATTTCACTAACACTTCAAAAACATTTCACTGTTCAAATACTTTGCACTGCCACTATAAACTATAAAGCTTCACTGACAGGAACACGTTTCACTTACACAGCACACTTCACTGACACGACATACTTCTTCACTGATACAACACACTTCACTGACACAACATAATTCTTCACTGATACAACACTTCAATAACAACATATCATTTACACCCTTTAACTACTGTGTATAATTACCGTCTATTAGTAAGGTCCTTAAGCCTATTTTTAAATGCATTTTTGGTTGTTGGTAAAGCCTTTAGTAAGTCTGCAGGTAAAGCATTCCAGTCCCTGATAGTACGATTGAGAAAAGAAAACTTTCCAGTGTCCGTCCTCTGCCTTTTTTCCCTCAATTTATATGAGTGGTCGTTCCTTGAAAAGTAATTTGGCGGCTGCAACCTATTTTTTATTTCTCTCCAGGCAGGCTCACCTCTGTATGTTTTGAACAGTACGCATAATCGAATTCGCGTTCTCCTGTCCGTGAGTGTGTCCCATTTTAATGGTGAATTTTTCCGACAACACTTAAGAGCCCGTTTTTGAATCTATGGCTCAAGTTCCATTGAACCTTCGTAACGCGGTGGCTCACATATTGTCAAAATACTGCACTATTAAGATTTGGTATCGATTTAGGAGTCGGTATATTTTTGCTGACTGAGACTCCATAAAAGTACTTGTGACTCAGTCAGCTGTGCTCAGAGTTTGCAGGCTTCTGCCCTGCACTGGCCAGCTCGTCGGCTGTGAATGAACTGTGGAAGTTAAAAGGCTCGTTACAGAAATATTTACGACCACATTAATCCGCAAGAACTTGCTGAACAAGCATACTGCCATCTGGATTGTTTTACCACGCACCGTATACTGTAGGCCTACTGACTTTCTCATTAATTGAAGTATCGACGAGTGTTTTGTGAAGTAGCACCGCAAAGATTGATTCTGAGCACGACGAACGTCGCTGTACAACGATGAAAAACGGGACTATTCATGCAGAAATAATTTGAGAAAAAATACTTCACAAAATGTATTAAACTAGCTCTAACGCTTTGTCTTTGGTGTTATTACCTCGCACTTAGCCATTTCTACATGTCGCACAAGGAATTAACATATAGAAAAATAGGTTTGAAAACTATTGAAATGTCCTCTTTTTGATCTAAAGGAGCCGTAGCGAAAATGCGACTCACGAGCACATTGTGGCTCGCAATGATAGCTGTGCATTTCTCTTGCTTCCTAATTCCCCCAACCCCCACCCTCTCACTCACTGGAGTCAAACTCCGTTCCATTTGTATTTGTCTCTGACCTGCGAATGGAGTATCGTCGCAATGTCTCTCTCGAAACCATGTACCTCTACAAAATCGAAAGTTTCAAGTAGGATGGGAGGACGCATTTTTTTGCTGCCAATGTGCTGAGAATATTAAATGTATGATTTGTTTAACATAAAACGGCATTATACTATATGTTACTGATGAAACATCAAAAGGTTAAGTGTTATTATTATTATTATTATTATTATTATTATTATTATTATTATTATTATTATTATTATTATTATTATTATTATTTCGATCCTTTTTCAGCAGATGTATGAATAATGCGGTTAGGTCTTCCATTTAAACTCACTGATTTACAATGTGATGTCAAATGAAAGCTAGATGTAAGGCAGCCGCGGCGAAAATGTGACTCACGAGCACATTGTGGCTCGCAGTGCTTTTCTCTCGCTTCCTACCTACAACCCCCACCCTCTTACTCACTGGAGTCAAACTCCGTTCTATTTGTATTTGTCTCGGACCTGCGAGTGGCGTATCGTCGCAATGTCTCTCTCGAAACCATGTACCTCTATAAAAACGAAAGTTTAAGTAGGATGGGAGGATGCATTCTTTTGCTTACAATATGATGAAAATATTAAATGTATGATTTGTTCACAAATATTACTAGGAAAACGGTTCTATAACATAAAACGGCATTATAAGATACTACATGTTACTGATGAAACATTAAAAGGTTGTGTTATTATTATTATTATTGTTGTTATTATTATTATTATTATTATTTTTTTTTCTTTATTGTGCTAAAACAGCATGTTCCATTGCATACAATATTTGCAATACTACATGCTATGTTTATGTTACATATCCAAAATTTAAAATAAATAAAATGTATCTACTCTACACAATATATGATCAACTAGTAATTATAAATCTTATGCTTAAGAACATTACAAATGCACAATTATTTAATACATCACAAATACACATTACACATCCACAATTAAATTATCTATGTACTATACAGAATCAATCCGCTCGCCAGTTACAAAGCTTATGCCTAAATGCATTATCAGAAAAATTTTTTACAAGTGTTGCAATATTACATACTATGTTTAATATATTTATATGTTATTTTTATGTTACATACATGTTCACAGTCATTTAACAATACACTATTGCAATAGACGGAGTCATATTTGAATTGTACATCACAGATCAACAATTTCAAATCTTATAATTGTATGCATATTTGGATTCATGTTTACAAAGTGTTGTACTTATTTGTCTTCATGTTTATAATGTGTTAAAGTCTATTGATTGTATGAATGTTTTGAATTGTTTGTAGTGTTTTAAAATGAGTTGATCTTGAGCAACTGGCCACTTTCCACGATTCATTACTATTTGATGTCTGAAGATGTCCCTCTGCTGCTGAAGTTTTCTACACCTGTATATTACGTGATCCACAGTTTGGGCCTCTTGAAGACAGGAGCATGTGGCATCATTTATTATCCTAAATCTTTGGAGATAAGATTTTAGTATGCCGTGTCCAGTTACCATAGCTGCAATTGAAGGCGTCATTATTATCCTATTCTGTCTTAATCTCTGTCGAACCGATGGGAAGAAGGTCCTGCAGACAGCCCCTTTGGTCGCACTAGTCCATTCTTCCTGCCATTTTGCTAATCCTTCTTCTTTGATCTTTCCAATAATAGTAGTTTTGGGTTTTTTAGTGTATCATCTCTGTACGTCGATTCTTTTTCAGCAGATGTACGAATAATGCGGTTAGATCTTCAATTTGAACTCACTGATTTACAATGTGACGTTAAATGAAAGCTAGATGTAAGGACTTGACAAATGTTGAACTTTTCAAATCTTTGCCAAAAAATAAATATCCGAAGCTTCGTTCTTTCGCTTGCTCTATTGAAGCCATGTTCACCACAACTTACGTTTGTGAAAAATTACTTTCAACAATGAAAATAGTAAAAATCAAATTTAGATCACGACTGACAGACAAATACCTTCGTGATCAACTACGACTGGCAGTAAGTGACATAATTTCTGATTTTGAAACTCTGTCGCAGAGACATTCTGAAGACAGTTAATTTTAGGTTGTGGTAATGTGTCCTATGTTATTTTGAAATCATATGTAGGCGTAGTTATGGAGAAGCTGCACGTTCAAAACGTAAAAGAGGAAGACAATTGCCTTTTTAGATGTATGGCAATATTATTACTTCAAAATGAAAGAGGAATACAATAGCTTGAAGCAACGAGCATGTCGGTATATTTGCTCCATCTAAGCACAAAAGAAGAATACAGGATGTATATGAGTAGGGTTGGAGAATATGCAGGCAATACAGAAATTTTAACATTATGCGACATACTTGAAATTACAGGTAAATATATGTATTAAATTAGACAATTATTTATCATTAATTTGTTGGTTTCTCTGTAGTCAGATTAATATCCAAGATCTCCTTCATAGTTTCAGTGAAAATTAACGAGTCTCACAGCGTTGCTTAGCAATTGCTCCGGCTTCTGATAGCGTTGTGTCACGTGATACGGCCGCCCGCCTCTAATTGCCCCAGGCTTCTGTTTGTGTGTCTGCACGTCACAAGTGCATTTTCGTGTTCCTCTGTTTGAATCTTGTTCCCGGCCATGTGATACTGTGCTTGGACATTCCATGTGGACCCTTGACTTAAGAAAAGTAATAAGAAGAAACTTGATGTCCTTAGCCAAAATAAGTTAATTTACCTGTCTGGACATGCTGGTGTAGGCAGGCGAAAGTACACGTGCTCGCCGTTACAATAAAAAGCGGTGTTTACTAGTCCTGAACAAACTGCATCGCTCTAACTAGAGATTGACTATCTCCGCCAGGCATTCAGGTCCGTCGCATGTCTGAACGTGAATCGAGCGGGTTCGGGTTCATATACTGGTTGGGACAAGTTACCTGGTTGAGATTTTTTCCGGGGTTTTCCCCCAACCATTAAGAGCAAATGCTGGGTAACTTTCGGCACTGGACCTTGGACTCATTTCGCTTTCATTATCATCTTAATCTTGCTCAGATGCTAGATAAGCATCGAACTTGATAAAAGCATCGTAAAATAAACCGATTCAAATATTCTTAAGGGACTAACAGGGTTTAAATATTAGCAAAATAGACATTAAAAAAATAAAATGAGATTAAATACAATAAGTGAAAACACGAAATTAACTTAGGAATACAACCGCATACATTGTGGGCAACTTTCTCGCTATTTTTATTTTTCCTTCTTAGCAGACCTGCAATTGCTTAAACAAAAAATTGTGACAACTGTGAGGCACTTGAACAACTTTTCCTGCGATATAGGCTTGCCTGAATTAAAGTATAATTTCCAATGAAAATAGTAAATTCGTAAATTTTGCGATTTATTTATTAAATAAAATGTAAATAAAGTTTCTTTTATGTCGTGACCGGAAATTTATTGCCTATAAATATTACCGTATGTAATTTTTGTAGAGAAGTTCAAAATTAGAAAGTGTATTTCTCAGGACTGTTTCCGAATGAAACGAACTAAAACAACTAATAAAGTAATATATTATTTCAAATAATTGATATCTTCACCTCATAACGTTAGTCAGTGCAGGTATGATCGTATGGCTGTCAATATACTTACCAAATATAAATTTTATTAAAAGTGGCTCTGGAGATTGCAGTAAATAACCCAATGCAATATATACTTTCTACTCATGACTACTACTACTACTACTACTACTACTACTACTACTACTGCTGCTACTACTACTACTACTACTACTACTACTACTACTACTACTACTACTACTACTACTACTACTACTACTACTGTTGCCTCTAATATTAATCCTACTGCTCTTATTTTACAAAATAATTGACGCAGTTACATTTTACTTGTAAAAGTTTCCATTGAAAATTTTTAATTTGAAGGCATAAAATTGTCAGCAAGATTTTTTTTTTAGAACTTGTAAGTTTTAATTTGAAGGTATAATAATAATAATAATAATAATAATAATAATAATAATAATAATAATAATATTAATAATAATAATAATAATAATAATAATAAAAATACTAATAATAAAAATAATAATAATACTTATTTACTTACTTACAAATGGCTTTTAGAGAACCCAGAGGTTCATTGCCGCCCTGACATAAGTCTGCCATCGGTCCCTATCCTGAGCAAGATTAATCCAGTCTCTACAATCATATCCCACCTCCCTCAAATCCATTTTAATATTATCCTTCCACCTACGCCTTTAATAACAATAATAATAATAATAATACAGTAATAATAATAATAATAATACAGTAATAATAATAATAATACAGTAATAATAATAGTTTCTCTCTCACACAATTATAGAGATGCTGCCCAAAACATTCATTTCATGAGCTTATATAAGCAATGTAGTCTGTAAATAATTATTTACTATATAGGCTAAGTGTTATATATATTTTATCCCATTAGTTTTGTCCGAAAAATAAGTACACTTCTTCAGTTATATAATTCCCGGATTAATTGGCTCATATATACTCCATACGAACAAAATTCTCCCAGCGGGTTCAGAAATCGCTGTTGTAGAATGCGGAAATAGGTCAGGAATCTTGTAAACACTTATTTCTGTAAACATCTCCACAAAGACGTTTCTCAACAGCGCACTACTTTATCGTCGTATAATGGGAACCTACTGATCGTTTAATTATATCGGCGCACATGTAGAATCTTCTTTGTTTGTGCCTCGCCGTAGCAATCCATCGAAATGCTATCTTAATTCATATAGAAAGCGACACTGAATTCGCGTTCAGTTCCCCTTATCATATTGTGTGTAACGGCTCTACTAAACGATGTGTGTAAAATGAAGACAATGCTATTTACACGCGTAAATCTTATAAGTACTTATTTAATGTTATTTTTATTTGCAAGATATTAAATGGCGTTCATTTATTTATCGCCGTTGCTATGGTAACAGTTCTAGCCTTTAACACCTGATATGAGGTTTAATGTTCGCAATAACTGCCACGCAAGCGCGGAGTGAAATCAGAATCCTCTTACTGCCCATCAACAATCGCTTCTTGCCTCGGGAAGCTCCGTTTTCTCTTCCATCAACACGCGGACAAGAGAATCCAGTTTATCGTGCAAGCTTTCCACCACTTAGCTCGCTGCTTTCGACCTTTCCAAGCACTTCTACAGCGAAACTGAAAGTGTTTGTATCGACAATACTGCTTCGTATGTGTTGAACGTTGGACTTTCAGCCCTGTCTGGGATACGTTTGCGGGCTTGTAGAACCCCACATCACACTATGCTCGTCGTGTTCAGTTTGAGATCAGAAAAGCACGAATGTGAGGTTAGGTCAAAGTAAACCCTGATAGAGGTATGATATTCCTTTTTACATTAAAATTAACAAACCACTAGAATCGACATTTACATCAAAAGCAAATTAAGTAATTAGAACGCAACCTTATAATAATATTTTCTGTCTCTGTAAAACATTTAAAGCAAATTAAAGCATTAAAATACAGTCTTGAGATAATATATTTCCGCCTCTATAAAATACTTAAATACACAAAAAATAGATTGGAAATAATAACATAAAATTACATTATTATAGATTTATTAATTTGTCCTACAGAATGATATCTGTAATATTGACAATTAAGATTTGAGGAGAAAAATTCGCTCCGGCGCTAGGGATCGAACCCGGGTCCTTGGTTCTACGTACCAAGCGCTCTGACCACTGAGCTACGCCGAATTCAACAGCACAGGATCGAATTCTCCTCCTTCAATGTTTCCCTTTGTGGTCTGACTCCAAGTTAGGCATATATGTTGACGTATATGTCTAATGTCAACTGCCATTATACTAGGGGCGCACTCACTTGAGTGACATTTTGGCCGGGATTCTGCAGTTAAGTGCACAGTAATATGTACAGACATATGCACTGCTAGCTATGAGAATATTATAGATTTATTAATTTGGGTAATTATGCATGACAGCTACAGAACCGATTTTTTTTTTTTGGTAGTGTTTACTATTGAATTTCATTGATTAGTACGTGTGTATTATGTGTAGGTCGGTTATGGTTGAGGTAGAGTAGATTTTTTTAAATATGAAGAATTGAACTTGGTTTTTTCTTTGTTTATTTGTTTGTGTATTTATTTGTTTATTTACTTATTTATTTATTCATCCATCCATCAATCCATCCATCCATCTATTCACTCATTCATTCATTCATTCATTCATTCATTCATTCATAACATATTCTGTTTTTTTTTTTTTTCACTTGTACCCATTAGTAGGCCTATATACACGGTAGCTACTGACGTAAGGAGTTGGGAAGGATAAGAAAGGGTTAGGGGTGTTTCAGAAGTGCAATATGTCGTATGCATCTTCATTATTCTACGTATTTATATATAACTATACTTCGTTTCTGGAATCTCTAGAGTATAGGAGACAAAACGAGTCCTTTGCGCAAGTAGTGAGTGGAGGAGTGCAATGACCGCTCTGGAAGGAAGGCATTGCAGAGAGGGGATCATTTCTGCAGTGTTGCCAGGTCTCCGGAAATTTCCGGAAATCTTCGGAATTTTTTATCTTCCCGGAAGAATAGGAAATAAACTTGTAATCTGCGGATTTTTTAATGTAGGAAATTATTTATTATTTTTTCTTAAGAAAAACCAATCTCTGGCATACATTAAAACTGGTAGATGAACATTATATAGTTAAAGTTTTGTTAATATTTTATAGCTTGACTACTAATGCTTCCCTAAATATAAAATATTTTTTTATTTATTTTATTGGGTTATTTTACGACGCTGTATCAACATTTAGGTTATTTAGCGTCTGAATGAAATGAAGGTGATAATGCCGGTGAAATGAGTCCGGGGTCCAGCACCGAAAGTTACCCAGCATTTGCTCGTATTGGGTTGAGGGAAAACCCCGGAAAAACCTCAACCAGGTAACTTGCCCCGACCGGGATTCGAACCCGGGCCACCTGGTTTCGTAGCCAGACGCGCTGACCGTTACTCCACAGGTATGGACCAATATAAAACATGTAACGCATAAAAACGTACATATCTGATCTGGAGAAATATCTATGAGAGGAAGGTGGTGACTACTAATCAAATTGGTGAGTAGAAAAATTAAAGTAGAAATCTTTTTATTATAGGTTCATGTATTGTAATAGTTAGAAGGTTATAATAACATTTTATGTGATTTTCGAAAGTGTCTTCGGAAATTGTTGACAAATCTCCGGATTTTTTTCATTACGACCTCCGGAAATATTTTTTCAAGATCTGACAACACTGCATTTCTGTCTGAACTCAACTGTAGTTAAGATGCCACACTATCTGCCACGCGCATCTTACCCCTTAGCGGTCCCGAGCCGATTCAGCCCGTAACACACTCCCGCACTGCTAGACTCCGCCCATTCGCTTGTCTCCGTCTCCACCCAATTGCGCTGACTAACTACAGATTCCAGAAACGGAGTTTAGCGAAATCACCCGAGGGCGTATTGTTTATTTTACATATTGTTGGCAACACTGATTGTCATCTGCACCATCTATTAATACAAGTAATAACAAATGAAGCTACACTTACACGCACAAATTATCGATTAGTTGGGTCAGGTACCAACTTCTGACCCTGATTTCCTCCTCAAGTGTTCCGACAATATCTCCTTTGTTCTATTGATGCACCTGATTTTCCATGATAGACTTTTTTTATTAAGGATTCCTTTTCACTTTTATGAGTGCGAAACTTTTAATTTCTTCGACGGTTTGTGGATCCAATTGTAGTTTAACCAAATCCTTTGATGTTTCTGGATGGGTGTATTTCCATGGAAATATCGATCGGCAAAGGAATTGGCTGGATCACTGGCTGAGAAGAAACTGCCTACTGAAGGATGCACTGGAAGGAATGGTGAACGGGAGAAAATATATAAAATAATGGACGAAGAAGGTGAAGGTGAAGATGAATAGGTGAAGAGATAGTAAAAGACTTAGGGCGGGAATCTCTCAAATCAAGGCGACGAAAAACCAGACTCGCCGCATTGTTTAAGGCACAAATGGGACACAAAGCATGGACCGACATCAATGCTAGATTAGCAACACCATCATACTTATATTAGGAAGCTTAAATGTAGAAAACAAAGAACGGACGTGGCAAAATTTTCCTTTGTTAACCGCACAATAGTAGACTGGAACAGCTTACCTGCGACAATCTTTCAGGGTGGTTCTCTCAAAATCAGTACATTTAAGGAAAGGTTGAGAAGATTAGACTGAAAATGTAATTGTAGGTGCAGTGTAATTATCTAAGTTGTGTCATGTAATTAATTAAGTTGATATGTCATTAATTAAGATGACATGTAAATAAGTTGATTTGTAATTAATTAAGATTATATGTAATAATGTAATAGTCAATAAATATGCTCATCTTTTAGACAATTATATCTTTGTCCCCTTTGCTGTGGAGACCTTCGGTCCTTGGAGTCATGACGCTAAAGTTTTGGTATCTCAAATCGGCCAAATTTTGATCTCCATTACTGGTGATCGCCGTTGCACTACTTATTTGCGTCAACGCTTAAGTATTGCTATTCAACGCGGAAATGCAATGAGCGTTTTGGGTACTCTTCCAGAGTCCAGCCCTTGGGACGAACTTTTTCTCCTGTAACATTTTTTATCTCTATGTAAATGTTTATATTTATTTTTATATATGTGTAATTGTAACGGTGAAAATATTGTTAATCAAGTAATTATTTATTTATTTTTTCATAAGTGTATATTATTTTTGGGAGTGTTTTTGTAAGTAATTTTATGAGGTTGTTATTGATATGCTGATAAATTATTTGTACGAGTGCATCCAGCCTGGTAAAATAAGCATTTGTAGCGAAAACGTAATTTTAATTAAACCCTTATATATGTAATTTAGTTGATATGTAAATAAATTAAGGTGATATGTAATTAATTAAGATGATATATAATTAATTAAGATGATATGTAATTAAGTTGTTTTTTAATTAATTAAGATGATATGTAATTAAGTTGATATTTAATTAAGTTGATTTGTAATTAATTAAGGTGATATGTAATTACTTAAATTGGTAATAGTTGGGTGAAATAGAAGTACTTATAAGTTAGGTTTACTTTTGCTTATTGCAGGCGTTATTATAGCATAGTTTTTATTTATAGTCCTAGGTTTATTGCATCTACGTATTTATAGTTAGAAATAAATTTACGTTTATTTTATTTTATTTCATTTTTTATTGCTGTAATTATTGTAATGGTAATTATTGTATATTATATATCAATCACTGTAGTGTTAATACATACATACATACATACATACATACATACATACATTAAGATACTATATGGATCATTAATATGTGGAGACTAAGAGGAAGGCAGAAAATAGGAAAGACTGAGAATGCTGGGTTTGCAGCGAAGGACCTGCGCTTGGACAGAACACTATGAATAAATGAAAGAATCGATCGGCATCACAATTCTTTTTCTTTGCACTTCGTATATAAGAAAGTAAAGATTAAACTAAATCTCTTTAGAAGTTATAAGTAAATTTCATTTATCTGTTATATTGATAGTTATTGTTATCTGTAAAGTTGAGCGTTTCCAGACGCCATATACGCTTTTAATTAATTGTCTTTGCACTTGGCTAGTGTAGTATCAGCGGGTGGTGGATGTACGTACGTGCCCAGTCACATTCACCTCTTGCCAGTGTCCTTGTTGGCTATCAAAGGACTTGTTATATAACCGTTGCTTCACAGCGACACGACTTGTGCATCAAGAAGCAGGAAATTTGAGTTAATTTCATCCAGGTTTGTTTACTGACCCTGCCTGCGTGTTGTGAACGCTGTTCTTCAGACGTTCACCCAGCTCTGGGTGACGCTAAAATCAGAGCAATGTCACGTCACGGGGCAAAATAGTAGTACACTGGAAATCGAGTTACTTGGGAAAATATCAAATCTTGCATAAAGACAGGAATAATAATAATAATAATAATAATAATAATAATAATAATAATAACAATAATAATAACACAAATTTAAAATCATATTTTTAATTAAGTCACTCCCAGAAATGCCAAAGTTTGTGCTTGGGGGAGTTCTTGAAAAGTAAAAATGTATACAATAAGATAACATAGGCCCTAATAGTTATTTATACAAATAGTGGCTAAAGTGAAACTTTTTCGTCATGAGTGCTGTAAGAATCACGACTGATCTAAAGTTACTTTAGCCTTTAGTTGTATCGTACATGATTTTTTACACCTTCATATAAAGTCTAAATAAATATATTGAAAATAATAATAATTACAATATTAGGACTAGCAGCTGACAGCTGAATGACGTCTATTCTGTTTCTATAACTACGGATCGTCGAATGTTTTGTGTTGTGTTTCTAAGACTACAAATAAATAACGGAGACATTTTAATTAAAACCTGATTATTCTTGTAAGTGAAAAATAAATTAATATGAATGAATGTATTGAGGTTCATGATTTGCCCAAAGAAATTCTTCAAAAAAGCAAAATGCACTAGGCCTACAGCTCCATTTGATACCGAAGTCATATATTATGTACACAGTAGTGGCAAAAAAACCGGACTGACCCTTGTAGCTGATTTCAGAGCCTTGTTCACTCCAGAACACGATAGACTGGTAACTAAGACTTTCATGGTTCGAATCCTGCCTGAGAAGGAAACTTTTTTTTTTGTTTTTTATTCAAATTTATTCCCAATACCTTTCGATTACTGGTAAAATGCGTGTTCTGGGAATAATAAGTTAATGAAGTAGTAAAATATCGCTGCAATCGAAAAGTATTAAATTGTGACTTAAATTATGGTTTTCTGTTAACGAACAGTGACGTGTATTATTAGTGTGCACTCGATGTTTGTTGTTTGACGGTTGTCAGCCCACATTGATATCTGTGGATATAGAGGGAAAAATTGGATCAGTCTATGGTAGAGTTCCCGGGTAGCTCAGTTGGTAGAGCATTGGTACGTTTAACCAAAGGTCCCGGGCTCTATACCCGGTCCCGGAACAATTTTTCCCTCGAAATTATTCAAATCAACTTTACAGGGAGTTATACCTGAAAGCTTGATTTGCATTATTATTATTATTATTATTATTATTATTATTATTATTATTATTATTATTATTATTAATTAGCTACTATAAGGAAAAATGCATCAGTTCCGGCACAGTAGCCTATAGATCACCGTATTGACCGTTCGTTTAATAAAAATAGCAATTCTCTTACATTACCGGTTCACGAGGAAATCGCAAAAGAAAAAAACGTTTTCATTCCGGTACACAGTACTTCAGTTTTTGCGTTTTATTCCCTACTCTTTCTCAAATTTATGTCTTCCCCAGCTTGTGAGGTTGCCATATGACAAAGAATAATGGAAATGAGATTACAATCGCATAAAACATGATAATAAATCAGGAATTTTACAATATAGTGATCAATATAAAATGAATGTGGGAAAGGATAAAGAAAGTGGTACTAGAAAGGTAGCTGAGGACGTGGAATAAAGATGATGTCATTGGATGTAGTGTTGGCAGCAATGAAATTGTAAGCCAGAGGACAACAACAACGGTACAGAAATAATTGTGTTTCCGTACTGGTAATCAATTTATGCTAGTTAGTGCATGCACAAGTTTAATGAATGTCTGTGAATTGTGATTAACACATTAAACGGCGAGTTTTCCGAGACAACGTGTTTATCCACTGGATCCGCCGGGATATAAACGCGATCTTTTGCGTGGGCAGCCGACGACCCTCTGGAGACCCGAGTAACGGTGCGGCACAACCGTTGTTATATTTGGAGATGCGAAGTCCAAATGTTTGCACGTCTCTTGTTCAGCGGCCGTGACCATAGCAACCATGATCACGATGGACCTGTCCCGGCGCGGCGTCCCCTGAAAAATGTTTCTGCTTTCTCAGGCTGCAGCATTTTCACGACTGCCGGTGTCACACCTTCTGCCCCATTATAAATTGTATTTGAATAAAGGCCGTGTCGTCTTGTTTACGTTATTTATGTATCCGCGGAGATATCAGCATATAACGTCCGTTGACGACCGGTTTTAGGAAATCTCCAAAAACGAGTTGTGCAAAATCGTTTAAACTACAAAGAACAACGCTTTCAGATAAGGCAATAAAGATAGGACACGATGTTTGCTTGAGGCAGAGAGTGTTGCTGTACGTGTCGTATTCCAGTCATGGGACGAAATTACGTCTCTAGAAGTTACAATCCCTGTCGTGTGACACGTGAGAGAAGACGTAAATTTGAAATCATGATATCAGACACGCTGAACATATTTTTAATATTCATTATTTTTTCTCAATTTAAGTTTTTTTTTTATTTTAAGTCATATATAGGGCTGATATCATAGTTTATTTATTTTTCTTTGTTTTATGGTGTGTTAGTTGACAGCTTAATGGTAGCATTCCAGCCTCTTATTCGTGGGGTCCTGCGTTCGAATACAACCTTGTGCTTTTTATTCCTCAAGGATCAATATTACGTCCCCTATTTTTTCTAGTGTTTATAAATGATCTTGCCCCCCTAATAAAAGATGTAGGTCATCCCATATTATTTGCAGATGACACAAGTATAGTAATTACAGCCAATAACTCCAACACATTCCAATCTTCAACAGAGAAAATTCTCTTCAAAATATGTGACTGGTTCTCAGTCAATAAAGTAGTATTAAATTGTAACAAAACTAACATAATTCAATTTAAATCCTGTGCAAATTCAACCTCGCAAATTTCTAGCGCAATAATTAACAACAGATCTCTATTAGAAACAACGACAACCAAATTTCTTGGCTTAAAAATCGATAATGTGTTAAACTGAAAAAAATCATATTAAAGAAATTACCCCCAAACTAAATTCAGCTTGTTTTGCTATTAGATCTATGCAAAAGATAGTCAATATCAATACCTTAAAAACAATAAATTTTGCATACTTCCACTCTGTAATGAGTTTTGGAATAATATTCTGGGGAAATTCCACAGATAGTAACAGTATATTTCTATTACAAAAAAGAGTAATTAGAATAATAGTAGGTGCCAAATCTAGGGAATCTTGTAGAACTATTTTCAAAAAACTACAAATAATGCCCATGGCTTGTCAGTATATCTTTTCATTAATAGTCTTCCTCGTATGTAATCGTGAAAACTTTGTAACTAATTCAACAGTTCATAGCAAAAAAAAAATGACTTTCATACTCCATCGGCAAGTCTATCGTGCTATCAAAAAGGAGTGCGTTATATGGCAGTAAAAATTTTTAATAGCCTCCTTATCGATATAAAAAATGAAACTCAAAACATAAAATTATTTAGGGCCAAATTAAAGAAGTACCTAATTTCTCACGCCTTCTATTCTGTAGGTGAATTCATGACATTCAATAACACTTTATGAAATTGATACTAAAACTTTGTGTTGTACTAGTAGACTATATTGTAAATCTCGTCTGTATTTATTTCATCTAGACTGTGACTATGAATTAAGATTTTATAATAGTATTAAGTTTTTTGACTTGTTCCATATTCTAGCTGTGAAGCAATGTATGAATACCATGGAATGTTAATAAATACAATACAACACATAAGCTTAGTTAAAACATCTTGTCCTTCTTCTACGATACCGGTACGTATTACATGTACTTGCTGTAATGACGTAGGTGCCAACAAATGGACGCAGACAATTTCATTGTTTAATTTAAGGTAGTAAAAGGATTTGTTCTTTAATTTACAATAGGTAACAACCATTAATGTAGTAAAGGCAACGCTTAGGTTTCGTTTGAGGAAAGTCATTAACTAGCTCGTCTTTTATAAAAGTGGAATATTTTAATATTAAAAGTATAATTTTCTCATTTTTTTAGTACTACTAATAATTTTTTTAAATCTTAAATTCCAGAGTGGGGGCAATTAACCTATCCTTCCTCACTGAATGTCTCCTCTGATCAGAAACCATCATTCTACACTACCTTTTTTTTTTTTTTTTGTTTCCATAGAAACTCAACCCGCTGCCAAATTTAATTTCTCTGTTTTCCCAGCATTGTCAAGTGTTTTACATTTCTGCCTTCCAATGTGGGCTTGTTTCGCGGAAGGTGATATAGTTCACGAACTGACTATATAATAATTGTCTTCCCTTCGTTTCATAATAATAATAATAATAATAATAATAATAATAATAATAATAATAATAAAAATAATAATAATAATAATAATGTATTGTATTATTTACATTGCACATGAGCACTTCACACTTATTGTGTTTATAAAATGGCAAAAGTTTCTTCTTTTCTTCTCAACCACTCTTCATACTTTAAACGCTATACTTGTAACAAATAAATATCTATACTTTTTACGAATATAAAATCGTTATTGAGAGAAAGCCAATTAAAATTACAACCGAAGTTTGAAAACACTGTTGAAGGAAATTTCAACTTTTCTTCGTCTGTCAGAAATAAAATCCGAACACTTTCGTTGTAGTGTATATAATATTGCGTGTTAAATTTGTTATTATATTTGTGTTCCTTTCCTTTCAGGTGAGTGTGTCCTGTTGCATTTCTGCAGCCGGTTTGGTGAGTGCTGTTTTTCTTATTACACTTTACAAGTGCATGCAAGAAGTGTGTTAACTGGAACAACAATGGAGACGTTGGTTTTCTAGTAGAGGACTGATTTGTTAACAGTCCACTTACTGATGGAACAACAATAGAGACGTTGGTTTTCTAGCAGAGGTGTGATTTGTTAAGAGTACACTTACTGATGGAACAACAATAGAGACGTTGGTTTTCTAATAGAGGTGTGATTTGTTAAGAGTACACTTACTCATGGAACAACAATAGAGTTGTTGCTTTCTAGTAGAGGAGTGATTTGTTAATAGTACACTTACTGATGGAACAACAATAGAGACGTTGGTTTTCTAGTATTTGTTAAGAGTACACTTATTATGAAACAACAATAGAGTCATTGATTTTCTAGTAGAGGAGTGATTTGTTAAAAGTACACTAGCTGATGGAACAACAATAGAGACGTTGATTTTCTAATAGAGGAGTGATTCGTTAAGCGTACACTAGCTGATGGAACAACAATAGAGACGTTGATTTTCTAGTAGAAGAGTGATTTGTTAAAAGTACACTTGCTGATGGAAGAACAATAGAGACGTTGATTTTCTGGCGGAGGCGTGGGAGCCCACCTCGTTGTTTAGAATGCAGATAGGTGGAAGGTGGCTGGTTCAGTTATCGCTCATGCCCCGGTGCTTCTAGTAACCTTCATGGAGGCCACTAACCCAGATTCCGGGCAGAAATGGCGGGCCACTCGGAGGGTGGGTATTCGCGACTCGCCGCAGCTACCTGGACTAGCACGCCAGCACATCAACTGGAAGAGAACTAACGTGATTAGATTCTTAGATCTGGAATGTGAGTCCAAACATTGGCAAGCAAACAGGAAGGAGCTTATCAATTATATGCGATAGCTGCAAAATGCAGTGTAGCAATATCCTGACGTGGAAGTAGAGCTGCAACTTTTCATTGAAGATAAGTTTGCTATCATTTACCAGTAGGAAACACAGTAAAAAAAGAAACTGACGATTTTTACTAGCTAGGATATAATAGCGAAAAATCATCATCATCATCATCATCATCATCATCATCATCATCATCAGCACCATCATCATCCAGCTAAATATAAAACCAAGTGGTCCGGTATACCTTATTTTATTTCAAGGAGTGCAGTTCGGTGGCTCCTTTGAGCACCCACTTACAGATTTATGACTTCCTACACAAACAAGTCTGACAATTCCATCCTGTCCCCTCGTCCCAACATTGCACATTTGCCACAATCCTGGTGACCTTCGAAATTATGCAATGAAACTGACGGGATTCTTGGAATTCGGAAAAGATGCGACAACTCTGCCTCCACGTGGATTTGACGGGAGCCTGTCAATTCTTCTAAACGAAGGTTGTGATTGGTTACTGACAGGAGAAGACAAGATTTCCGTCACAGTAAGGAAGACATTTATTTATGACAACCAATTAGTAGGGGGCAGTAGAAGGTCTGTCGGCAAAGTCTTTTCTATGAAACTGCACTCCATGAAATAAAATAAGGTATACGATCTCATGCCATCTCTTAACCGGACGTCCAACAGCTTTCTTCCCTCTAGGACGATACCGCAGGATCTTCTTAGGATTCTCCGTCTAGCAAGTCTGTGTATATGGCTCCTCCAATGTTTTCTTAATTTCCCAATGTAGTCGAGAGCCAGTTCAGTCTCTAAATGTTTCAAGATGTCTTCATTTCTTTGAGATCTCATGTCATATAGAGAAAAATTAAGTAGAATAAATATGATTAGTGGCGGAAGAATATATGTGATAAATATAACTGGATAATAAATCGTTTTAAAATGATGTGAAGTAATTTTCGGAATATACAGGGTGTCTCTAATATCCTTATCCATTTCATTGAAGAAAGGCAGTGATCGAAAAATCAATCTTAGTGTGAAGTTTCGCACTCATTCTACTTCCTTTCTACATGACCGCCATTTATGTCAAAACACACACTTCATCGTTCAGTAGTGGAACGAAATGTGGACCGTAACATGTCAACCGTAGTGAGACCTGCTGCTTTCCTTATACGTTATGTTCAACAGACTTCCTGTTGAGGCCCAAACTGTAAATATAATATGTAGGCTACATTTAGAAATGTTTTATATAATAGATTAACTTATAACACGTTTTATAATTTAAGGGATTTTTATGTTAATATTGTATGTATTTTAATTCTGTTTTATAACCAACTATCATTTGCCATTTTGAACTAATTTATTATATTCTAGTCTCTTGTCAAAAAATCTGAAAGTTAGAATTTATAAAACAGTTATATTACCGGTTGTTCTGTATGGTTGTGAAACTTGGACTCTCACTTTGAGAGAGGAATAGAGATTAAGGGTCTTTGAGAATAAGGTTCATAGGAAAATATTAGGGGCTAAGAGGGATGAAGTTACAGGAGAATGGAGAAGGTTACACAACGCAGAACTGCACGCATTGTTTTCTTCACCTGACATAATTAGGAATATTAAATCCAGACGTTTGAGATGGGCAGGGCATGTAGCACGTATGGGCGAATCCAGAATTGCATATAGAGTGTTAGTTGGGAGATCGGAGGGAAATAGACCTTTGGGGAGGCCGAGACATAGATGGGAGGATAATATTAAAATGGATTTGAGGGAGGTAGGATATGATGATAGAGAATGGATTAATCTTGCACAGCATAGAGACAGATGGCGGGCTTATGTGAGGGCGGCAATGAACCTCCTGATTCTTTGAAAACCGTTTATAAGTAAGTAAGTATATCTGTCGACGTTCGTAGCAGTTTATATATATATCCCTCAAGGGTAGCTGCCCTTCAGTAAGGGTTGCCAAAAGACAGAGCATACTAAACAAATAAAATAAAAATAAAGATTTGCGTTATCACTATTTACGATGTTTATTTTCAAATGGAGGCTACCCTTGCGAAAGCACTTTTATTCAGTAATTATTAGTAATCAAATAGAATATAAGGAAATTTAGGTGTACAGGTGATTACGTAAAATCTGAACAGAATATTTCATTACATCTATAGCAATAATTTTCAAAATATTTAAAGGAATTCCAAAAGACTTAAAACATTCAACTGAGAATTTTGGAATTGTTTCCCTTGCTCCGAACAATAGGCCAAATACTTCAATCTGTCCTTGTATATGATAATAATCTCTAAAGTATTGAATTGTAAGGTCATATAGCCTAATAATGATAGCAGCTTAGGGGAAAAAAGGAATATGTTCTGTTGTATTTTAAGTACATAAGGGTGCTTCTGTTTAGAAATAGAATGTAGACCATTGCAGGCCAATAATGTATCTCGTATAATTACATAATGTAACTCTTTTTTTTTCTGATCCAAGTTTACTCCATTCTACAGTACAGCATGCACTACAACTAAGCATCGTTATGGTGAAGTATCTTAGCCTCTAGCTGTGCGGCCTTAGCATCTTCTGAGTACCGGTAGCTGAAAGAAATGATGCGTACGGACGTAAGTGTTTAACGCAGATGTCGCATGTTTTAAATATTCATAAGTAATTTCCCATTCGTAAACGACGTTCCACGAACTACTGTCTGTTTAGCTTGCAGATTCTTTAATGAGCCAGCGATGCGTGAACCAGGCCGACGTGACAGAAGTGTGCTAGTCACAGAAACGGATATAATACTTCTATTGTTTTCGCTAAGCACCAATATTTGCAAGCAGATTGTGATTAGGCGGCATTGATTTTTTATCGGTTATTCAGTGACACACCACAGAGGTCATCAGAGCACAGAGCTATACCTCCACGCCTCCTACCGCCTTCAGTGACACTATATGAACAGCGAAACTGCGTCCTAATGTCGGTGAATATAGGATCATCCGCTGAATTACCTCACATTTGTCTTACAGTTGAGGGGAGAAGATGGTTAAATTTGATTTTTTTTTCTAATTTTAATTTTTGCAACTACAAATATCATTGAAAGTAATATTTGTTAAAAAAATTAACTACTCGCGTTTCTCAAAATTATTTAAGATGTGCCTACTTTTGTTTCTTTCAGTCGATAATCCGATATGCCCTAATTTTCTGGGGAAATGGAACCAAAATTGGAAGCGTCTTGATTTTACAAAAGAAAGCCATTAGAATTTTATGTAAATCAAACTATCTGGAACATTGTCGGCCACTTTTCAGACAATCACGAATTTTAACAATCATAAATTTGTGTGTGTGTGTGTGTGTGTGTGTGTGTGTGTATATATATATATATATATATATATATATATATGATCTAGTACTTTACACTCGACAAAATATCGACAATTACTCATTAGTGGCCAATATACATGATCATGAAATTAGAAACAGTGAACAAATTAATATTCCATATTGTAAATTACACAAGAGCAGCACAAACGTTTTAATTATGGGGTTGGAATTATATAATAAGCTCCCAAGTCAATGTTACAAATTACCAATCAATAGCTTCAAAACTAGATTTTACAATTGGTTATTAAATAATCCTTTTTATTCTGTTGCTGAGTTTTTCAACACAAATTTGTATGAAATTTTATTTTAATAAATAAGTTTAATTGCAATGTAATTAGTATTCTTCAATTTAAAAGTTTCAAAGTATTTCATATTTTCATTGTATTACTTAAATTTTACTGTTTCTTTTATTAGTTTTTTTAAACGTATTTATATGTTTTTTCAATGTATTCTGACGAAGCCTAAAACTGTATGTCTAGTGGCCAAATAAATTGAATTGAATTGCTGCATCAACTTTAATTAGGAATTAGTTTAAAAAAATTGGGTCCCGAATTCTGGAAAAAAAAGGGGGGGGGAATATAGTAATTCACTAAAATAGATATATCTAAATCATTTTTAACGATAAAATTAAATTTTCTATGACACTAATCCTAAAAACATACTCTTTAAAATATCTGTAGTACAATTTTGATATTGACTTTTAAAATTTTAAGATCATTACATTTCAAGAATGAATTTTAGGGGCACGTTTATATAAATGTGGATACATATTTTTCAAATGTAACAAAATAACGAATTTAAATTACAGAAAAAGTTTCCTAATAGCCTATAGAATGCATGTACCAAATATCATGCATGTAGCAGTAATAGCACAGTCTAGTATATACAGTCACGAAGCTCAATACGTAATAAAAACGTGCATCCATAGATGGTTGCTAACCAGTAGGATCGCTAATATCGCCTTACAGACAATGCAAAATAGTACCGGCACAGTCTATTGTTCCCAGCAACCTCATAAACTCAAGCTTCGTCACTGTATATACTAGACTGTGGCAATAGCCGGAAAGATATAAGTAATTGTGTAGAATAAAGTGAACAATTAATTAAAATTACGGGAAAATGCAATCAAAATTTAGTGCTATTAAGAAACCCTTCGCGTTAGAGCTTTAAAAATGGCGTCACAATAGGTGGCAAGGCCATAAAGGTAGCAATAAATTTTATTTATTGTGTTTTTCACTTATCAAAGGTTATTTTCAAGAATCTATTTGACCATAATCTCTCCTTAAAGAACAATCAGACTGTTATCCCAAGTTGATTTGATCAAATCAGAACTCATCAACATGAATATTAATGTGACATACAAATGTAGCTTTCAGGTTGACTTGAATAATTTCAAGGTAAAAATTGTTCCGGGACCGCGCATCGAACCCGGGACCTTTATCTAAGCGTCCCAACGCTCCACCGACTGAGCTACCCAAGAACTCTGTTCGTTGTTAAGAGAAAACCACAAATTTAAGTCACACAAAGTGTGCACTCAATGTTGGGTATCTGAGGTCTTGTAAACCACTTGAGGTATGTGGATAAAAAGGGATAATTGAGGTGGGGTCTGGTAGAGTTCCTGGATAGCTCAGTCGGTAGAGCGTTGGCGCACTGAGTCAAATGTCCCGGATTCGATGTCTGGCATCGGAACAATTTTTACCCTGAAATTATTGTCAGAATTTGTGTACAAGTTACAAAATGGAAAACAATAATACTGTAATTGGAATCTGCTAGAAGCAACAAAAATATAAATGAAAGCACATTTAGAGTGAATGTACCGTAATATTAACATGTCTCATAAAGTTATTTATGCTCAATCATGCCGAAATGTAGTAATTATACACCTGGTAGTAGCCCTTTAATGCACCTTATTAAAGTACACCTATTCATTATAGTTCAGTTGTTCAGCCAATGAGAAATCACCATTGTAGCATTATAAAAGCGCAAGTATCGATTATTCTCGGATATGCAATCGAAAGACAACAAGCGAAGCGTCACGGAGGCTGGAAATCCAATACTGTCGCAGAAGGTTATGTTCTGTTACTATAATAATTAGCGTTAATTGTAAATAATATTCAAATAAATTCAATTTGTCTCGTTTTTCAATTCTAAATCAATTTCCAGGTTATAACAAGATTAATGTTCATGTTATTCTCCAGATTACATCTAGGTCAACGACATTCGTTCCTCGGAAAAAATCAATACTTTCGCGTCTGCGCACATCTCACAATTTAGAAGGTCAGTTCCGCTCCTCATTTAGATAACCATAACATGAATACTTATGAATAGGCCTAATGTCAAGTTAGAAATATGGTCGAGGATAAAAAGCCGTATGAAACTTGCCTATAATGGTAATTAAGACGCCCGTATGAAAATTATGAAACTCGCTTGCGCTCGTTTCATAAACAAACATACTCGCGTCTTAATTACTATCATTATAGGCTTGTTGCATAATGTACTATTGCATTACCTACAGTCTTCAGTAAGACAAGATTAGTAATGTTATGTTTTGTGTAAAACATGGGACAGATGCTACAGGCTAAAAAAATAAAAGGAAATTATGGGTAAAGAATTTACAAATTTTGTTCCTATGTGTGATAAATGAAATGTGGCAACTCTGGTCTGCTTCATTTCTTGCGTCTGGGATATGGGAGCAAGGTAGTGGAGACAGGATGTGCAGTAATTGTTTCATGCTTGTAAATGTTGTCTTTGCATTTCCATTTTATGACTGAGTTTTGCTTTCTTGGATCTTATCCATACGAAGTGTCTGAATCACCGCGCTGACGTTAAGTCCGTTTGCTATAAAAATTCCTTCGCACAGTCGATTAGAATATTAAAAGTGTACGCTCATCAGCACTCATGGTGCTTTTCAGAATTTTAATTGTTCTCATTAAGAGAGTCAAGGTCTAGGAAAAGTGAATAATCTTTCCGACGCTATACATCATCATCATCATCATCATCATCATCATCATCATCATCATCATCATTCAAAGATTAAACTCTTCGCTCCTCGCAGTGCTTTTCACTCATGGGGACTATGTAGCAGCATTCAGGATAGAGTAACTCCTTGGTCATGTTATTTCTTGCGAATTGGGGAATGCCGTGATCGAGAGATTACGCCCATTCTAGTAACCGGTATCAGACGTCGTATTGAGAAACGATGACGAAAAGCTCTAGGTTTGGTGGCACTAGGCATCCCGGTACTAATTTCTATTGGGCTCGATAATTCCTCCCCCACCCTTGTTTTCTACGGTGTTAGTAAATGGCGCTTGGCCCACTATGGTTCTGAACCCTTCATATACCCTCCCCTGTACAGCACTGGACATTAAGCCTGTATGGAAAAGAGTAGTTGAAGCAAACGAAGGAAGAAAGAAAGAACGAAAGAAAAAAGTTTAATGTTGCAAAATAGTAATATTATTTTTGCCACGGAGAGTAATGTATGTAAGTTATAAGTATATGTACGAGTATGTACTGTATTTATTAACACTACAATGGGTATAGGCCTACACCCGGTGGCAGTGATATATAATATACAATAATAACATCACAATAATTACAGTAATAAATTTACAATAATTACAGCAATAAAAAATGAAATAAATGTAAATTTAATTCTAACTATAAATAAATGCAATAAACCTAGGACTATAAATAAAAAACTATTCTATAGTAAACCAAACTTATAAATAGGCTACTTCTATTAAACCTAAGTATTATCTTAAGTAATTACAAGTCAACTTAATTAATTACATATCAACTTAATTACATATCATCTTAATTACATACCATCTTAATTAATTACATATCAACTTAATTAATTACATATCATCTAAATTAATTACATATCATCTTAATTAATTACATATAATCTTAATTGCATATCATCTTAATTACATATCATCTTAATTACATATCATCTTAATTAATTACATATCATCTTAATTAATTACATATCATCTTAATTAATTACATATCATCTTAATTAATTACATATCATCTTAATTAATTACATATCTTAATTAATTACATATCATCTTAATTAATTACATATCATCTTAATTAATTACATATCATCTTAATTAATTACATATCATCTTAATTAATTACATATCATCTTAATTAATTACACTGCACTAACAATTAAATTTTGAGTCTAATCTTCCCAACCTTTCTTTAAATGTATTGATTTTGAGAGGAACACCCTGAAAGATTGCCGCATGTAAGCTGTAAGCTAGTGTGCGATTAACAAAGGAAAATTTTGCAACATCCGTTCTTTGTTTTCTGTATTTAAACTTCCTAATATAATCAGCCCTTCCTAAGTATGATGGTGTCGCTAACCTAGCACTGATGTCGGTCCATGGTTTGTGTCCCATTTGTGCCTTAAACAATGCACTAAATCTGTTTTTTCGTGGCCTTGATTTGAGAAATTCCCATCCTAAGTCTTTTACTGTCTCTTCGCCATGTATCTTTCCCATTTTGACATGTTTTGCTTCCCTACGTTGGACCTTTTCTATTGAATCGAGTTGGTTTTGTCTGTAGGGATTATGATGTTTAGGGCTAGGCTTTTTATGAAATTGCATCTTTTTCTAGTAAGCCAGAAACATAGCTGCTTTATGTTATGTGATAAACTGAGTGTTTTAAGACATATTTGTTAGGGCATTTTTTTTTTTGCATTTTTTGCCTGTTTCAACTCATAAGAGCATCTTTTGTTTTATTCGGTAATTTTTTAGGCATTTTCATTTAATTTTGGCCATGAATCCCCATTATTAATGTAAAATAATGTTTATATCTTTTGATATTTTCTCTACATATTTTGTCCATTAATACCCATTATTTTGTATAATATTTTAGTCGTTTTTCTACACAAATATTGCCATTTTAACGTACAGTAGTACACCCCATGTAATGGGTCAGTCCAACCACCCCTTCAATATAGACTCCTCTATACATGCTAATTCCGGATAAGAGTGGCCTTGTGGTGGACTACATGGAAACTACATGAGGTAAAATAATTAAATTAAAGTATAATTACTACTTAGAAAAAATTATGCAAAATTATATCAAATTAAATGTTGGTACTAGAAATTAATTTAACTACTAGTATAAATATCAAGTAGTACAAAAGCTCTTTTCCTACTACCTAAGCCAATTATGTGAGAAGAATTTTTAGGAAATTTTTTCATGATTTATAGGTCATCAAAATCCTAGCCCTAATAACGATGATGATAATAATAATAATAATAATATTATTATTATTATTATTATTATTATTATTATTGCAAAGTGAATAATAAAATAGCCTTAAGTAATTGAATTTATTTTACAGCTGTCACTTTGTGGATCCCCTCCGTACATCCGTGCATTCGAGACAGTGATTTGCATCACGTAGTCCGAAAATAAACACGAGTATGCAACAGAACGTTGTAAATAGTTGAATTTAAATATTCTTTAAAGCTCCTCGGAGGGCACCGGGAAGGGGGAATTAATGTTTGCCCTGGAGGATATTGCCCACCGGGACATCCATTGAATTCCACGCCGTGTGCGGATAATGCAGGCGCTAAACAATCCCCATGACAGGTGTGAAAACTGGAGTCCGTTGATCCCTCGCTGCTCACAAACAGGAGTGCATTACTGCGGCGATGCTAATCTCTAGACTAGAAGTAGGGTAACGACACACACGCAGAACCTCCGTGCCTAATTTTGAGGCCAATGCGAAAATTGGTGAGTCAAGTTCAGGGCTGTCGTCTGGTAAGCGGTTGTGCAGAAATCTGCTAGCTGTGTTGTTCTTTTAGTCCCAATTGTATAAAACTCCCTGACTAAAGATCAACTTTGATCGAAGATCGGAAAGTGAACCGAGTTCAGACACTTCTTCTATTGTATAAAACTTTTCTGCGATCAAATTACCTTGGTTCAAATGCAATCTAAGTTTACCTGAAAAGGATTTGGCAACATCGCATAATCAGGTGAAATATGTTATGCGCGGACCATGTTGTACAGGTTTGTTCAGTGTTGCCAATGTAGCGACTTTAACTCTTTTTCAACAACAATTTCTTTTAACTTTTATATTGCTTAAATAGGGATTTAGTGAACTTTTTAGCACCCCATAGTGACAAAATTTAATCTTGCTTTGTTGATAATGAGAAATCTAGCGACTTTACAACTACTTTTTGGCGACTTTTCGTACACTCTGTTGGACACACTGGTTTGTTTTGTGCATTGTAAATAATGGCGGACAATAAGAAGAAGGTTGACCGTTCTCCAAATTGTTATCATGTAATGGTGTTTGATACTGCTAAGCATAATAAAGCTTTATAAAACGACAATTTTCGTTTATTAATACAGTTAATTGAACATTTATGAATGTACCTATCATATCCATTAATAATTAATGGTTGTTATAAACATAATATAATTATAGGTTATGTTATTTGATACTGCTGAACACGATAGAGCCTTATAAAATATAAGAATGTTTGTGTATTAAGGCAAAAATTGAAAAAAAAAAAATATATATATATATATATATAAATATAAATGTACCTACCATATCTATTAATATTAATAATAATGGCTATTATTTTTGCAGAATCTGCCACTCGTATATTTCAAACAGAAAAGAAATAACTGAACTTGGATCATCTAACTTAATCGGAGAAATTTCTTCAGTCAAAGTTGACTTTAGTTTAAGACAAATTAATCTCAGATTAGACTTTATACTTACTTACTTACAAATGGCTTTTGAGGAACCCGAAGGTTCATTGCGGCCCTCACATAAGCCCGCCATCGGTCCCTATCCTGTGCAAGATTAATCCAGTCTCTATCATCATACCCCACCTCCCTCAAATCCATTTTAATATTATCCTCCCATCTACGTCTCGGCCTCCCTTAAGGTCTTTTTACCTCCGGTCTCCCAACTAACACTCTAAATGCATTTCTGGATTCGCCCATACGTGCTACATGCCCTGCCCATCTCAAACGTCTGGATTTAATGTTCCTAATTATGTCAGGTGAAGAATACAATGCGTGCAGTTCTGTGTTGTGTAACTTTCTCCATTCTCCTGTAACTTCATCCCGCTTAGCCCCAAATATTTTCCTAAGCACCTTATTCTCAAACACCCTGAACCTATGTTCCTCTCTCAGAGTGAGAGTCCAAGTTTCACAACCATACAGAAGAACCGGTAATATAACTGTTTTATAAATTCTAACTTTCAGATTTTTGGACAGCAGACTGGATGATGAGAGCTTCTCAACCGAATAATAACAGGCATTTCCCATATTTATTTGGTGTTTAATTTCCTCCCGAGTGTCATTTATATTTGTTACTGTTGCTCCAAGATATTTGAATTTTTCCACCTCTTCGAAGGATAAATCTCTTTATACAACACAAAATTCCAAGTTCAGCTAGAAAGAGGATCAATTTAACCTCTGATCTAAGATTAAATGGTTTATACAATCGGCCTTAGTCTTACCACAACAGAGCGGAATACCTTTGTCTTCATTTTATGTCGTAGCCGGGAACGTTTACATTGCTGAAATCCACGGCGTAAGGCTCTTTGTTCGCTGTGAGTGTCGTGTGCTGTGTTGTCGACACCTTGCTGACCCTAGTCAAGGGACCGAGGCGTACAGATTGGAGAGAATAGATTGCGAGATCACGAAAAGCTATCCAAGATCTGGAGACTGGGAGGAAATTCTTGTGATAATTCTTGTGATAAACAGTGGGTTTTGGACATGTCATATCTCTGGCAAGGGCTTGGGAAACGAAGGTCAAAATTTGGCTTTTCCTGAGGCATGTATTGGCCCTTTGTGCACCCTATATGCGATGCTTCTTGAAGTCCGACTGATGGCAATCGTGAACCAACATTGGCAGGTGGGCAATACTGCCTAAGCCCCTAGTAGAGATAATTTTTTTAGTAGGTTATTTTACGACGCTTTATCAACAGCTTAGGTTATTTAGCGTCTGAATGAGACGATAATGCCGGTGAAAATGAATCCGGGGTCCAACACCGAAAGTTACCCATCATTTGCTCATATTGGGCTGAGGAAAAATCCCGGAAAAAACCTCAACCAGGTAACGTGCCCCGACTGGGAATCGAACCCGGGCCACCTGGTTTCGCGGGTAGACGCGCTAACCATTACTCCACAGGTGTGGACTAGTAGAGCTAAGTCCCATGCGCATACGAATAGCCTGATAAGCCCTTCCTATATCACCATCGGAAACCCATACTACCCCCCAAGACTTCACCCCACCCTATGTTTACTATTGCAGAGATGGAGAGTGTAGGTGGAATAATATAGGGAAACTGGAGTATCACGAGAAAAACCCTCTATAACGTCTGCTTTGTCCACCACATAGTCCTTCACGACCTGACCGGGGATCAGAGTGCTGCATTGGAGTTAAATCCCTCGCTTGAACTCGGTCGAGTGTCGCACCCTCGAGTGAGATACGATCGGTCGTGATACGCTCGTAATAAATAGAAGCACAGTACAAGGTCATCTCCCCGACATGTCTTATCTTGTATGGAAGGCGACAGATAAGATACACATGTTTTGCTCACACGGTAAAAATAAGGCTTTATTTTCTGCGTTTATGACAAACGTTTAATGGAACAGTCAATGGAACGTACCAAAACAGGAACATGAAGTTATAAATAAAATAGTATGAAAAACTTCGATATACAGTTATTATTGCTAATTAATAATTATTCAATATTTGATTTACCACATATATAATATGATAGGTCCATACATAGTGTTCCGCCTATGTACTGCGACAATGTAGAAACGTTTTACAAAATATTATTGATATAGCAGTAGATTAATAACAATATCAGTACAGAGATAACGTCACAGAAAATATAATAAAACGAATAATCATGCTGCACAACTGTTACAGACGCAAAGATTGATACACTAATTATTAGAGATTATTATTATTATTATTATTATTATTATTATTATTATTATTATTACTAGAAAACTTGATACGGTTCTTGCATTATCGTGATTGTGTTCTCCGTTTATAATAATTACATTTACATCCAATAACATCTATCAGATGTGGCAAAAACAAAATCACTCGTGTGTGGGGGGGGGGGGGAAAGAAGAGAAACCATTTACCTACAACATTTATATTACATTTTAAAGCAAGTTTTATAGTTGTACTATGGAGAGGTTAGTTAAACACTGCAAAGTTTTGAAATGATAAACATCTATGATGTTACTACACAGTTCATCACTGTAACAAGAACGAATGTCTAACGCTCGGGTTATACCGTTCGAGGATTTATCGCTCGTGACAACTTTACCCATCATGCATGTGCGCTACCTATCGGATTATGCTATGAACTACTTGGCGCTCGAGCGAAAACGTCCGATGCAGGCCTCTGCCGGGGATCAAACCCGGATGGTGATCAGCACTCAAACGCTTGAGCCACATCATCTACATCTTTTGAATAACACTATAATTCGCGGCTTGGTAAAATATCTCGGTTATTACGAAACGCATAACACGTATAAATAATCAGAAAGTATGTGTCACCTTGGCCACTGGCGTAGCTAGTTGAACTCGAGACCTCAGCCTGCTCTCATGTTTGGGTTCGAAATCCTCTTGTGTTGATTACCTGGTTGGGTTTATTTCAAGATTTCCCCCTAGTATGTATTGTGAATGTCAGGTAATACCTTGGCCTCCTGTAGCCAAATACCAGCTCGCTACCTATTGACAAGCACAATAAGTCTTCTGGCTGCGATGCGTTTGAAATAGGAAGAAAAATGCCAACTTTATTATGATGAGGAGGCACAGAAATCCGGACTATATAAACTAAGTCGTCCACACCTGTGGAGTAACGGTCAGCGCGTCTGGCCGCGAAACCAGGTGTCCCGGGTTCGATTCCCGGTCGGGGCAAGTTACCTGGTTGAGGTTTTTTCCGGAGTTTTCCCTCAACCCAATACGAGCAGATGCTGGGTAACTTTCGGTGCTGGACCCCGGACTCATTTCACCGGCATTATCACCTTCATTTCATTCAGACGCTAAATAACCTGAGATGTTGATACAGCGTCGTAAAATAACCTAATAAAAAAAATAAACTAAGTTGACATAAAAGTGACGTCATAGCTAAACATCGGCTGTTGCCTGCTCTTCTTGTGGTCAATTGGCTACATTTATGCTCTCTGCTGGCTGCACGGAGTACTAACCTTCGGGAATTCGTCAGAGCTTGAGGACCAATGAACCAATCTTCCCCGCGCGTCATGGCGGTGCGTCACGCTTTAGTACCTATTATTTATTGTCCTTGAGAGTTATTAGGTGTCTGCAGATGTGCATTACTTAGTCTGCACTGTTCGTCGCTCCCAGTTTTGCACCGTTCGACCTCAAAATCACTGCCAGACTTTTCGTCGGTAGTCTTTTTTTTTTTTTTTTATCTAAGGGATATCTGCAAACAAAAAGTGCTTATACAAATCTGGCTCATTCAGGTAGAGCTCTCTGTAAAGCTGACTTGAATAATTTCAAGCGAAAAATTGTTCCAGGGCCGGGTGTCGAACCCCGGAACTTTGGCTAAGCGCGCCAACTCTCTACGGACTGAGCTATCCGGGAACTGTACCAGACTAAAGATCTTTATTTATTTTTATTTTATTGGGTTATTTTACGACGCTTTATCAACATCTTAGGTTATTTAGCGTCTGAATGAAATGAAGGTGATAATGCCGGTGAAATGAGTCCGGGGTCGTATTGGATTGAGGGAAAACCCCGGAAAAAACCTCAAACAGGTATCTTGCCCCGACCGGGATTCGAACCCGGGCCACCTGGTTTCGCGGTCAGACGCGCTGACTGTTACTCCACAGGTGTGGACGACTATGGATCAATTTTCCCCTTATATTCACATACCTCAAGTGGGAAAATATAATTAGAATAATATGTGTGTGTAATGCCTACCCAATTCACTTTGCGTGATTCGGGTTTCGCATACTGCGGATAGATGGCAGGACTGTGACCCATTTTCAAATTGCACACCACTTCGTCGGGCCACGTTATGCATGATGTGTATCTGTGAAGAGTTATGTGTTGTATTAGGGTGAGTGAATGTTAAATGTTCGTATAAGTGTAGTGTAGGGAATGGGTGAGGATGGTGATGATGAAGGTGAGGAAGGGAGAAGGGGAAATCCGGTGCCGGCGCGTAGCCTACGCCTGTCGAATACACCAAGGGGGCCGCAAGGTTTAACGTCCCCATCTGACGGACGAATCACTATCAACAGTGATATATGCCTTCCTTTCATATGCACTGCGGAGAGATTTTGGATTTAACCCAGACATATTGGTGCACAATCAAGTGATTAGAAGTTGTGCACCGCCATCTCTCCTAGTCCCGAGGTAGAAATTTTACAAAAAAAAATGAGAGAGCCGTAAGAACAAATCTTAATGTTCTGATTCATAGGCATTAAAAGAAAATCGGCCCGAGGGCTTCAGGTAAGATTTACCGTCCAACTCGTTCTTCACCGAGCAAAGCCTTCCTTTGGCTATAGATGTCTCTGAAGCCAATGTTTCGATTGGGGTGCAGATGTTTCGTGAGATAATAGAGATCTCTGACTTAAAAGATGGAGAAACATGAAGTGGAATGTTTGACAATAGCGGAGACCACACCGAAACTAGTCACAAACGATAATGCCTTCTTAAGTTTCCGTTGTTATTATAGTAAATTATTAAAAGTTGTTAATGTAACAATATTTACCGTATTATCATTAGTGAAGATTTCTATACTTGTTTTTTTTTTAAGGATGGAACATGACAGGAACGTTACGATCGGAAAAACAACCGAATGTGTCACATAGCGTGGTAGGCCTGTTGCTATGGTAACAACGGTTGAGTTGCCAAACTTCCAGTTCGCACGTGGCGAGTCCTTAATAGCTCTCTTGGCGACATTTATTGTGCACACAATGTTAGCATTGGTACGTTTCGTCTTTGATTCTCTGTCGATTTTTGTATTGTTTTCTTACCTTCGCGTCAATTGTCAATGAATTTTTTAACGTCAGCCATCTTAACGATAATTGCTAGCTTCCATCAGCTGGCAGCATGGTAGTCCATATTGGCAACATGACACTGTAGTTCCAAGCTCGGCCGCTTAACTGTCATGTCCCATCTTAAAAAAAAAAAAACAGGTATATATTGTCAAAACTGAAATCTGAAAACCTAACGTCAACGCGCCTAAAAACATCCGTTTAAATGTGAGATAGCAGGCTATACATTACATTCGTATGGGAGAGGCAGATATTTTTACAATTACAATACAGTTAGCTCTTACCTAACTGAGCAAACAGCAGTGTCCACTTAATGGAAGCTACTTTGTGGAGAGAGGGAAGGGGGATAAACATTGCAATGTGCGGAACCAGAGAGAATCCAGAAAGAGAAAGTGTGATCACTCAGCTGGTTTCCACGAATCGACGCCAGATAGCTCTTGACGCAGCGCTGTTATAATGCGCAGTAGTCTTTCGCTACGGGGTCAGTAATCCGACGGTTCTCCAAGCTTGTCTTAAGATTTTAGTTTACAATAAAGGAGCGGTTAATATAGGGAAAGAAATGTTGATTAAACTTCTACGAAGGTCCTGATTGTCCTGTTTTGTATATGGAATTAAATCTTCGGTTGTAATAAGAAAGTTATCGCAGAATAAAATTAGACGAAATGAGAATTTTAAGATAAGCTAAACGTTGTTTGCTACTTGATCAGATAGTAAATATAAACTGAAGAGAAGAACTTAATATGTTTAATTTTGAGAGTATATTAAACCAACAAGTCGTATGTGTAAATATTTAATTACATAAAAGAACCTTCATTGACTGTTACAATCTTTGTTATTCATTTTAAAATGTGAAATAACATGGAATAAATAAATTATTAACGAGTACGTGCTTACGTCTTTCAGGCATCATCAGGTTGTGTTAGGAAATTAAACCTTATGAACGTAAATCAATTATGTGATATGATGTAATAATCTTAAAACCTATAAAATCAAACATATTAATTACATTGAATAGGGATGAGCAGGGTCCGTCTATGCTTATCTACTTAACAAATATTAAATATTAAAATACTTGTCACATTTTATTAGCTTTAACGTTTTCGGCTTGAATAAGCTAATAAAATGTGACAAGTATTTTAATATTTAATATTTGTTAAGTAGATAAGCATAGACGGACCCTGCTCATCCCTATTCAATGTATTAGCTTATCGGCCCCATCATGTCTCTTAAATTTAATATTAATTACAGAAAATTTGAATAAAACATAGAAAATCTGTTAAAATACCCAGTGTGTGAGTGGAATATTAAATCGTCAAGTGATCTAAGATTACATGAGATATCCGTATGGATTAAAAATAGATAAAATTGTCTGTAGTAATGTCACGAGAGGTGTGAGATTTGCTCATAAATCCACGAGCGAAGAGAGTGGATTTATCTGGGAAATATCAGACCTCGAGTGGCATTTATTAGGACTATTTCGTGAATAAAATAAAAGCGTAAATAATATATCCCTAAAATTCGATCACAAAATGTTAATAATTGTTTATTAACGAATACTTAACCTATTCAGACATTGTGAAGTTGAAATACTCGTAGATGAATATCGATTACTGCAGTAAAGAAATTCGATGTTATTATTCAGTAATGCCAATTGCGAAAAGCGAAATACAGGTTTAACAATGTTAATTACATGTACTGCACTTTTCTCTTACTATTTCATTTTAAAAATAAGTCTGTCTGTTTGCAAGAAAGAAAATAAAAAAAATGTTATTAAGTTTTAATTGTTTTCTTTACAAATGTAGGGATTAATATCAAAATTCTGTTACAGACAGTTTGTAGAGCATGCTTTTACAAATAAATTGTAACAAACTGTTTGAATTTATCTTTAAAAATGGCTTAGATATATCGAGTTCAGTAAAATCCTGCATTGGGTACATTTTTGTTTTCAAATCTGGCCCCCAAAAATTTTTTCAAAATATTTATATTTGGTTGAGTTGCTATAGCCATGAGCTGTCTACATACAATAGTAATATACGTTACAAGAGCGGTATGTTGACGTTTTCATGGTCGAGGAAAAGATTGAAAAAGCGAAACGTAGTTGAGCTTTTTTAATTTCCGAGAACATGAAAACAAACATACCGCTCGTGTATCGTACATTATTTTGTGCGAACATCGTTTATTACATACCTGAAAGAGGAATTTGTAATTAGTTGCAATGAAATCTCCGTGTTGGTTTCTGTTTAATGACGGCAACTTCGGAAAACCAAAATATCTTTCTTCAACATTGTTGCTATAAAATGCTTTCTGTGTTTACTATACTCCAGCAGGCCGCGATATACGTCTTTCTTTTTTTTTCCCCCAGTCTATAAATGCGAACTTAAAACAAACGGTAAGGTTATGTAATGTTTTATTTTTTATTTTAATATTTTAACAATATTATTTATATAACATATTGCAGTAATAACATCGGCATCTGGAATCTCGTTGATTTTTTCACGGCTTCCTTAATGTTACTTGTATCAGGAATGCAGTAAGTTTCGTGGAGTAGTAGACTTTACTTAATTTTTGCAAATATTTAAAAACAATAATTAACATTGCAGTTTAGGTGAAATTGCAGTGGTAAGTTTCCAATTTATAATTATTACTATGTTAAACGTCTCTAAAAATAATATGTTAAAAGCCTAAAGCAGTAAAATGAATATCGAGCTTAAGCGGTAAGAAGAGGGAAATTGTTATGTGTGTTAGGTTGGGAATACTGAATGTGGTATTTCACACTTACCGCGTATTGGTTCTGTACGGAAAACAAGCAAATACGCACGATCTCGCAGAAAAAATTAATATTTTACACGAAATAGGAAAAAAGTTTTAAAAAGTAAGGTCCTCTCCCCTTAACTATGGTATTGTAAAGATCTAGAAAGGTAAATGCAACAAAGAAAGTAAACGTGGAAAATTTCGTGCGTATCGGCATTACAGAAAAATACAGTCCTTACTCCCTACGTATTCGATACGAAGAAAGCTTTAACGTATCAGTTTTCGTGAAACTCCGTAAAATTGTAAATCCAGTTAGTGCTGAAGGTGAAGTTCAGCGAGCTACACGTCTGCACTGCAGAGCGGCCAATGTAAACCAAGGATGTAGGTAATTGGAAGACATCGTGGCCCACTCTACGCGCAGGCGCAGAATGTAGGTAAATTTCAAGCGATGGAATTGGCGATAGTGACGGCCTCGCGGTGCCGGGCGGACCCGGTCCACGTGTCAGTTTGGCAACTTGAAGGCCGCCCAGAGAAGCGGCAGGGCCTTGACCTCGCCGGGGCTTAACTAGAGACAGGGATTATAACGGCTTCGAGGCGCTCACCATCTCGGCTTCCTTCGAGTTCACTATTTGCTGGCGAAAGCAAAAATTACACCTTAGCGAAAATATCGATTTCGGTTACTGCGCATCTTCACATTGCACAATTTGCAGGTTTTTAAAACTTCGGTACCTCGTGACTGAATTGCTGACTCTAAGGCGGAAAGTTTCTGTTCTGATAAAGCTTGTGAAATGTTTCTAACCTGAACCTCACTGCTCTTACGATTCTGTGATGATTTACAAACCGCTAGTTACCTTCAATGGAGCCAGTCGTAATCTTGAATAGAATAAAATGAATGTGAAGTTGTTACACTGTTGTGGTACAACAGCAGAAGTCTTGTATGACTTGAGGCTTTCCCGGTGTTTTATGTAGAACAGCCGCGGCGAAAATGCGACTCACGAGCACATTGTGGCTCGCAGTGCTTTTCTCTCGCTTCCTACCTACAACCCCCACCCTCTCACTCACTGGAGTCAAACTCCGTTCTATTTGTATTTGTCTCGGACCTGCAAGTGGCGTATCGTCGCAATATCTCTCTCGAAACCATGTACCTCTATAAAAAACGAAAGTTTCAAGTAGGATGGGAGGATGCATTTTTTTTTTTTTTTTTTTTTTTTGCTGACAATATGATGACAATATTAAATGTATGATTTGTTCACAAATATTACTAGGAAAACAGTTGTATAACATAAAACGGCATTATAAGTTACTACATGTTACTGTTGAAACATTAAAAGGTTAAGTGTTATTATTATTATTATTATTATTATTATTATTATTATTATTATTATTATTATTATCATTATCATCTCTGTACGTCGACCCTTTTTCAACAGATGTACGAATAATGCGGTTAGATTTCCAATTTAAACTCACAGATTTGCTATGTGATGTTAAATGAAAGCTAGATGTAAGGACTTGACAAATGTTGAACTTTTCAAATCTTTGAAAAAAAAAAATAAATATTTGAAGCTTCGTTCTTTCGCTTGCTCTGTTGAAGCCGTGTTCGTTGTAACTTACGTTTGTGAAGAATTATTTTCAACAATTAAAATAGTAAAAACCAAATTTATATCACGACTGACAGACAAATACCTTCGTGATCAACTACGACTGGCAGTAAGTGACATAATTCCTGATTTTGAAACTTTGTCGCAGAGACATTCTGAAGACAGTTAATTTTAGGTTGTGATAATGTGTCCTATGTTTTTCTGTTCATTTCTTTCTTTGTTACACGTCCTAAACATTAACTTCCCCTTCGGTTGTCCGCCTCCCTCCATACGTGCTATGCACGTTGCAGCGTACACAGTGGCTCGGCGCACCATGGCCTTTTCGCCACGGCTGATGTAGAATAACTCTTCTCGGGTTCTCAGCCAGGTGAGTTGGAGATTAGCTTCCAAGCTTTCGACTCTGTGGCAGAGTTAGCCGTCGAAAGCTTGGAAGCTAATCTCCAACTCACCTGGCTGAGAACACGAGAAGAGTTATTCTATAGCAGAAGTATTATTGGTTTTTAGTTACTTACTTACAAAAGTCTTTTAAGGAACTCGAAGGTTCATTGCCGCCCTCACATAAGCCCGCCATCTGTCCCTATCCTGTGCAAGATTAATCCACTCTCTATCATCATATCCCATCTCCCTCAAATACATTTTAATATTATCCTCTCATCTACGTCTAGGCCTCCCCAAAGGTCTATTTCCCTCCGACGTCCCAACTAACGCTCTATATGCATTTCTGGATTCGCCCATACGTGCTACATGCCCTGCCCATCTCAAACGTCTGGATTTAATGTTCCTAATTATGTCAGGTGAAGAATACAATGCGTGCAGTTCTGCGTTGTGTAACTTTCTCCATTCTCCTGTAACTTCATCCCTTTTAGCCCCAAATATTTTCCTAAGCACCCCGTTATCAAACATCCTTAATCTCTGTTCCTCTCTCAAAGTGAGAGTCCAAGTTTCATAACCATACAGAACAACCGGTAATATAACTGTTTTATAAATTCTAACTTTCAAATTTTTTTTGGTTTTTAGTTGCTGCAAAAAAAAAAAAAAAAAAAAAAAGAGAAGAAGAAGAAAAGGGAAGAAGTAGCATACTAAATTATATTCAAATTACATTTCAGAGCATACCGCAAACCAATTTTTTTTTAATTCTTGCAGTAATTAATTTATACCGGTATATTTTTCAGTGACTGTGTAACGTAGATAAAAATGAAAATGACCGTATGGTTAAAAATTAAATTCATAATATAACAACAGAAGTCAATATTCTATTATAGGTGAAGTAAATCACAAAATACGTTTTAATGCTATTCAATTAAAGTTGTTTAATAGGCATGACGATTGGAAGAAAAGATTGAATATTATTGTTTTTAAGCCTACCAAGGTATATAACTGCTTAAGTGCGTATCCGTTTTACAGTGTTTTATTTGTTGTGTAAGACAATATCTATTGCAGTTTTTGTAATTGTTTAATGACTGAAATGTAAACTATTAGTCTACTATTGTCTTTTTTAAATTGGTTATTTTACGACGCTTTTTCAACTGTTATGGTTATGTAGCGTCTGAATGAAATGAAGGTGATAATGCCAGCGAAATGAGTCCAAGTTCCAACGCCGGAAGATACCCAGTATTTGCTCTTACTGGGTTAAGGGAAAACCCCGGTAAAACCTCAACTAGGTAACTTGTCTGAACCAAGATTCGAACCCGGACTCGCTCGTTACACGGTCAGCCATGCTAACCGTTAGTGCACAGCGGTGGACTACTACTGTTAATTGTGATATTGAATATCAACAAATTTCCGTCCAGTACATTAAAAGAAATCCTTCTGCAGAGACAGAATATCAAAAGTCGCTTATTGGAAAGAACTGTCTATATTTACGTGAAGATTTCTAAATTCATACTTTGCAGCGTCGGACACTCCCTCGTTTTATTTCTGTAATGCGAAAGTGGAATGTGCCTTTATTGTCTTGTAAGCTATTTGGCGGATTTCATTGATATTCAATACTTACGAATCATTTGATCCAGGAAATTACAAAAATCACTTCACGGACTACATATGATCATTTGAAAGCATTATGCCAGATACTGTATTTAACACATATACGAGTACAAAGGATTGTTCTTAAGCACTTATTTTGCTACCAGAATTTGGTCGACGTCTTTCCGTAAATAAAAGACCTAATGAAACATTCCGATTATAATTGATTAACATCATAAAAACCTGCTCCCACATTCAGGAACCGCTCTTCAAACTCTGCCTTGGGATATTGCTTTTCGTGTCCTTGTATTACGTAATAACTTCATAGTGAGTTGCACTGTACCAACGCAGGCCCGTATCCAAACAGGTCTGTGCCTACACCACATTCTGTGTCTCGCCGCTTCTATTTGTTACAATTGACAGGGACCTTACAGTATTTGATGCTGTCTTAGCACAATGTGATATTATTGAAATCTTGAACTGTTTTGATTACGATTTTTAGATTTGATTTTTTTTTATTTTTATGCAAATGCCCCAATTTCTCAGGAACTATAAGTGATGGATAAAATTTTAAATACATATTGACAACAATACAATAAGTAATTTTTTATAGTACATTATGCAACGAGCCTATAATGATAGTAATTAAGACGCAAGTTTGTTTGTTTATGAAACGAGCGCAAGCGAGTTTCATAATATTCATACGAGCGCCTTAATTACCATTATAGGCGAGTTTCATACGACTTTTTATGCTCGACCATATTTCTAACTTGAAATTACCGGTATTCAGATGTATACATTTTATTTGTACCTGACAAGATCGGAAGTGACCTTGTTCTAGGTCGTGAATTGTGAGATGTGCGCAGACGCGAAAGTATTGATTTTTTCCGAGGACAATAATGTCATTGACCTTGATGTAATCCCGTTAAAGTTCATATAACCTTGATTATTGAATTCGACATTGAAAAACGAGATGACAAATTGAATTTATTTGAATATTATTTACAATTAACGCTAATTATTATAGTAACAGAACATAACCTTCTGCGACAGTATTGGATTTCCAGCCTCCGTGACTTTTCGCTAATTCTCTTTCGATTGCATATCCGAGAATAATCGATACTTACGGTTTTATAACGGTACAAAGCTGACTTGTCATTGGCTGAACACCTATAAGCTGAGTTGTCATTGGCTGAACACCTGTACTTTAATGACGCATTAAAAGACTGCTACCAGGTGTATAATTACTACATTTCGGCATGGTCGAGCATAAAATAATTTATTGATCGATCAGCGCATTTAGCGCTATACAGATCATTTCTAAGTAAAATATAAATACAATACATGCCACTGAATTGAGGGCAGCCTAGATTGGGCTCCTCAATGAACAAAAATAATTGTTAATAAATAATTATTTACATAGGTTGGTGTGATGATAAATTTTGATTATAATATGAGGTCCATCGGAAGTCGGCTCTTGATTCTGGTGGGAAATGTGGACTTTCTTCCGAGAGAGTAGTGGATGGCGCCTGGAACATTTTCTAGGTTGTTATAGAACTTCTTAGCTTGTGAATGAATAAACTGTTTGGTTGTGTCAATACCAGTTTCTCTGTGTAGTTAGCTGTTACGGACAAACCAAGGAGAACTGAGTGAAATTCGTAGGACTTTATTTTGAAATGACTGGATGTGTTTAATTTCACTTATTGCAGCTCCTCCCCAGACAGGACAGGCGTAAAGCAGTAGGCCTAGAAGTCGTAATAGAGATGTGTAAAGTAGCATGCAATTTTGTAGCTTTAGAGATGATTTCTTGTTGAGGAGGGATATAATTTAGCGAGTCTTGAGTAGGCCAATTTAAGTTTGTTGTTGATGTGATGTTTCCATGACAGACGGCGATCTATGTGCACTCCAAGATATTTTACAGCTTCAAAATAAGTAATTTGACTTACATTAAGTTATTTATGTCTATATTCGTTTGATAAGAAAAAATATTTTACATAGAAATAATAGAATAAAATCAGCATTATTTAAAAAAAATCAAATGTTTTTTTACATCCTGTATTTTCCGTCAAATCTAAGTCAGTTTGCTTAGAACGCTTGTATCTTTACTTACTTACTTACTGGCTTTTAAGGAACCCGGAGGTTCATAAATGAGATTCTGGAACATCCACCGTACTCACCCGATATGATCTATGCGATTACGATCTTGTCACCAAAGTGAAAGAACCACTGCGAGGGACCCGGTACAATACCAGAGATGAACTTATCCGTGCCATAGGGCGGTCAATATAGAACATCAACAAAGATGGACGTGCTGATGGTGTACGACACTTCCAAACATTTGGCAAAAGTTAATAAATAAGGGGGGGGGCGACTATATAGAAGGTACGTAAATGTTGTACCCCTGTGAATAAAGCCATGTCAGAAATATCGAACTGTTGCCATTACTTTTTATCCAACCTTAGTAGAAGAGATCTTACTGTACAAGATGTTGTGGATAGACATTTGTGGAGCAACATTTTTTGGGTGAAAGATATCTACTGTATTGTAGAAAAATTCTAATAAAATATAATAATAATAATAATAATAATAATAATAATAATAATAATAATAATAATAATAATAATAACAGCAAAACAAAAACAATGGATTCCAAGAGTTCCGCAGTTACACTTAAGATTAAAGTGGGTTGCGCACCTATATGTATGCAAGATTCACACCTAACCTAGCGTTCAAATCTCTTCGTGGAGTTTCTAGGACGTGCTTTAAAATGCAGTATTGCGTAAAACTGAAGAAGAAGGGATAAGTGAATTACTTCTTGTATAGACAAAGTTTTCTGGAAATACGTCCAGGGACAGAACTACAAATAACGACATAATACCGATTAATTTAAATACAGGGACAAGCAACCCTTACGGAGACATCGTGGAGTGGAGTGGCGTGCAGGATACAGCAGAGTACCATGCACGCTTCAGCATTCTCTGCGGCTCGATTCGCTGAATCAGATGAGTTCACGCACTGGTGCATGCGAGCCCATTTCTTGCGGCCATGGTTTTCTACGAAACACGGTTTGTGGCGATCGCCAAGTAACTGCAGTCCAGCGAGTCCAGTTTTCGGAAATTGTTCATGTGGATGCGGCTTGCGCTTTTTGCCCTTCTCAGTTATAATGATATAATGGAGGGAGCATTCCAAGAGCAAAGCGTGGTGGCACAGGATGCCACTTGAGGAGGAGGAGTGCCCGTGCAGCAAGAAGAGGATTAGGTTAGGGATTAACTCCCTAACTCGTCATTTTATCAAAACCTTAAATTATTAAATGAGGCAAATTATCCATTACAATAGAAGAGGACCGAAACGTACGGTTTTCCGTTTTTAGGTCTATCATTAAAAAATTTTTAAGGTATGAAAAAGCCCTTCACAAATTTCCATGCCCATAGAGTTTTCCAATCACCTGTTAGAATTAGAAGAAACAGCATGATTGTGTTTACTTTCATCTATATAGTTCCAAATTTTTAAACTCATTTTTCTCGGCCTATTTTTTGTGCATTTTCCTTTATTAAAAATTCTCTCTTCCTACAAATGTTATACTAGATGCATGATTTTTTGTGGACGTTCTTGAATGCCTAATTAATAACATTTGCTATCATGATTTCTTTCAGAGCTCTTATTATATATATATATATATATATATATATATATATATATATATATATATATATATATTCAGTAGCCCTATGTATGTCACTATTCTACTGTTTAAGGCTGGTTGAGTGAAAGAGAAAATAAAACATTCTAATCTAAAGTATTTGTACACAATTTTTTACAATTTTATACTCGCTGCATTAAATACTAAATATTCTAATTTTTTAAGTAAATTAAATAAAAAATCTTCACAGCAAGTTTTGTTTCTGAAAGTCGGACAGGTGTGTAGACAAAATTTTAGACAACAATTTTGAAATTTGTGAGAAGCGTTTTTTTTTTCAAAATGCCAATTAAATTTACAAACATGTTAATAAGTCATAAATTTCGTAACAAAATGATACGAGACTTTGTACAGAGACTGTTTATAATTATGCAGCACGATATTGAAAACTGTACAAATTTTCAAGTCTCTAGCTTGAATAGTTTAGTTTTGACATTGGCAATGGACAAACAGCATGCATTATAATCACAAAATATTTATTTATTTACTTAATTATTTATTTATTTACTTAATTATTTATTTACTTAATTATTTATTTATTTACTTATTTATTTATTTACTTATTTATTTAATTATTTACGTATTTATTTACTTATTATTTATTTATTCTGGATGAGCTAAGACCAGTAGGCCTTCTCTTTTGCCAGTCAGTCTCTAATTAAATAGGCTACAATACACTTAACCTGTACAATAAAAATTACAAAATATTTAAACCGTACAACAATAATATAGCAATGAGTAGTAATCGTACATAAGAGTAAAAGTAAAGAATAAAAAGTTGTGTAAGTAATGCTAGTGAAACAATAATAAAAGTTAATAATAATAATAATAATAATAATAATAATAATAGTAATAATAATAATAATAGCTGTACCTAGTATTAATTTGTAATTTGAATATTTATCTTGTTATTATATAGCCTACATAAGCAATAAAATAATTAGAAAAAATTTAAACATCTACTATTGGTAACGAAAATTAATTGGTAAAGGTTTCCTTAGTCTATTCTTAAATTGGTCTGATGTCTGACAGTCTCTGATATTGCTCGGTAGGAAATTCCAAAGTCGAGGAACAGTTACAGTGAAGAAGATGAATATGAGGATGTTCGGTGGGAGGGAATGGATAATACTGGAGAGTGTTGTGATCGTGTGTCTAGATTATGGCCTGCTCTGAATTATTTTTCAGGGAGGAGGGTAGACAATTGTTTAATCGCTTAAACAAGTGGATTTGTGAGAACACTTTTTTTAAGGTTTCTGCAACTTGAGTATTTCGATTTAAATTTTTATCCATATGTATAGGAATTTCGGTGCCGTTTACTTTAATGCGGTTCAAACCCGCGATAGTGGACCTTACGCGGCGTCGAAGGTACGTCTTACATTTTGCGAACACCGTAGCCGGCTTCGTTAAACGAAGATGATATAATTTATTAAGATGGAGGGTGCGCGCCTGCCAACTGCTCCGCTGCAGCACTGCATTACATATTCAGAGGTCACCGCCCGCTCTTGGCATGCGTGATCCGTCTCTGGTTTTCCCTGCGTAGCATCGAGTTTTCCTCCACCGTACTTCATTTGTTGTGCGTAGTCTCGAAATCGCAAGTGATTCATGTGGAATTTCTTCATTTCGTCTCGTGGGGGAGAGGTTACCATATGCTGCGCGTCATTCAAGGTTCGCGAGTTCAGATCAGCCAACAGCGAGAGTTAGGAGTTTCGAGGGCGCTGAAAAGTGAAGCTCGTAGAAGTAAAGGGTTTGGAATTGAACGGGTTACATCAGCTTCTTGTCTATGCGGATGACGTGAATATGTTAGGAGAAAATACACAAACGATTAGGGAAAACACGAGAATTTTACTTGAAGCAAGTAAAGCGATCGGTTTGGAAGTAAATCCCGAAAAGACAAAGTATATGATTATGTCTCGTGACCAGAATATTGTACGAAATGGAAATATAAAAATTGGAGATTTATCCTTCGAAGAGGTAGAAAAATTCAAATATCTTGGAGCAACAGTAACAAATATAAATGACACCCGGGAGGAAATTAAACGCAGAATAAATATGGGAAATGCCAGTTATTATTCGGTTGAGAAGCTCTTATCATCCAGTCTGCTGTCAAAAAATCTGAAAGTTAGAATTTATAAAACAGTTATATTACCGCTTCTTCTGTATGGTTGTGAAACTTGGACTCTCACTCCGAGAGAGGAACATAGGTTAAGAGTGTTTGAGAATAAGGTGCTTAGGAAAATATTTGGGGCTAAGAGGGATGAAGTTACAGGAGAATGGAGAAAGTTACACAACGCAGAACTGCACGCATTGTATTCTTCACCTGACATATTAGGAACATTAAATCCAGACGTTTGAGATGGGCAGGGCATGTAGCACGTATGGGCGAATCCAGAAATGCATATAGAGTGTTAGTTGGGAGACCGGAAGGCAAAAGACCTTTGGGGAGGCCGAGACGTAGATGGGAAGATAATATTAAAATGGATTTGAGGGAGGTGGGATATGATGATAGAGACTGGATTAATCTTGCTCAGGATAGGGACCGATGGCGGGCTTATGTGAGGGCGGCAATGAACCTTCGGGTTCCTTAAAAGCCATTTGTAAGTAAGTAAGTAAGTTTCTCGAAAGGTATTCTACTGAGTAAGACTCAAGGCTTTCCCTACGTTGGATATGGAATAATTGAGGACCGTTTTTGCAAAACTTGCTAACTGCAAAATTTGCAAAATTGAGATTTTGATGGATTCGTTAACATAAGGCAGGCCTCTACATGATGTTCAAGGTGTCTTTGTAAAATTAGGTTATTTCTCTTCATTGTAGTGTGTCAAAGTGTGATCGTTTTTTCAAAACTTGTTTCCTGCTTTAAGTGAGAGATACAGCAAAACTTGCTTACTATAGTGTTTTGTCTCTCCTGTAAAATTTAGTTTTTTTTTTCTTTTTTTTTCAGTTAGCAAGTTTTGCAAAAACGGTCCTCAATTCTTCTTAGCCAGGTGAATTGAATTGTTGCTTCCAAGCTTTCGATGACTAGCTCTGCCATCTTCTCCGGGGATTGAAGAGAAAATAACTTGGGAGCAACTATCCAACTCACCTGGCTTAGAATATGAGAAGAATAAATTATTCCATATTACACTGGGTGTTCGCGAAAAACATTTCGTAACCGAAATCTATAAAAAGAGAATCGATCGTTGGTACTTCCATTTTCAGAGTCAACCCGGAAGCAGGATTACCAGGGTCAAATTTGAATTTTGAAATTATAACCTTGTTATGTAAGGTATCTTGAGTGGGACATTTAAAAAAGAAACAACTTTTACTAAAACGTTTAACTTGAATACGTCTTTAAAATCAGATCGACACATGGAGTACGAGGCGGAAACGACGATGTAGCGTTTGCAGGGAGATCCATTCCGACATCATAACATTGTGACTAATAACACGATTGAAGTAAATGTGGTCTCGTTCGATCGGGTATACGACTACGATGCGAGCATGACCTTGACTTGGCACCACGCATGAGTGAGGCGCGAGTGGGGGCCCGCGGCGTCTGGTAGTCATTTTGGGCTTGGGCGAAAATTTCCGGGCAGTATACATCTCGACTCCAATGGGTTAGCGCGGTGCTTTTGGTGCCAAACGAAACATCTCGTCTAGATCTGTCTATTTAAGCCAGACTATTTACGTAAAATCCACGACAGGTCCCCGACACAGCACATCCAGATTTGTTTCTAACTTCCAGGGTTTATTCAGAATCAAAGAAAAGAGAAAATAATAATTAAATTGGTAAATTCGGTGTCTCTGTTTTAGTTACAAGATATGAAGGGTTCAGAACCTTAGTGGCCCAAACGCCATTTACTAAAACCGTAGAAAACAAGGATTAAAATGAAGTTATTACCATAATTTAATGGAAACATATAGCAAGTAGTCGGCCTCGGTAGCGTAGTTGGTATAGCGCTGGCCTTCTAAGCTCGAGGTTGCGGGTTCGATCCCTGCTCAGGTCGATGGCATTTAAGTGTGTTTAAATGCGACAGGCTCATGTCAGCAGATTTAATGGCATGTAAAAGAAATCCTGCGGGATAAAATTCTGGCACACCGGCGACGCTGGTATAACCTCTGCAGTTGCGAGAGTCGTTAAATAAACCACAATTAAAAAAAATATATATAGCAAGTAATATAAAGTGTACACATTAAACTAGATGATATGTCAATCTTCATTAAACTATGGTAATCACTTAGGCTAACTTTAACCCTTGCTTTCTCCGTTTTTAATAAAAAATGGCGCAGGTGCTTTGAAGCATCCAGTATAATTCTTGCCTGCCACTGTAGAATGTTGGCAAATCATCTCTACCTCTCAACGGAGTAGTTAATTCCGATTTAAAGGTATCGCCAGCTCAGAAAGAGAGTTCTCCACACTGCCAATCTTCAAGAGGGTCTTCGTTTACTGTTTCTGGACTTTTATTATGATTACGAAGACCCGTTCATTAATCCCAGCACCTTATTGTTTAGTGTGCTGGCCCATATATTTTTTTATATTTCGTTGTCCGCCAGAAATCTCTGAGGTCTCGATCGAGACCTAAACTTGCTGGATTAAGAAGAGTTGAAAGGAACAGGACATCTTCACAGTGGCCTCATGAAACCGCACCTTTAAAGGCCCATTCACAATGAAAATTAAACATAGCCGTAACATAAACACAGAAGTTTGCGCCCAGGCTACCAAATGGGATCATTCACAATGATTCACATAAGCATTGACATAAACATTACCGTAACACGTTAACATGAAAGTTTGCAAACTCCAAATTTTCATGCTTATGCTTACGTGATTTGCAAACAGAACACAATCGTGGAGCGCTGAAGTATACGACAGAATATGAGGAAATAATAATAATAATTATTTATTTATTTAATCTGGCCTTCTCTTCCGCCCATCCAGACTCTAATTCTAATTGAATATAGTTGCTTACATAGTTATTACATTAATATCTAGACCATAAAACAACATGAAAGTAAATGATGAAAGTTGGATAAGTAATGTTAGTGTGACAATAATAAACATTGGTAAGAAATAGTTATAATAATAATAATAATAATAATAATAATAATAATAATAATAATAATAATAATAATGAGATAATTCAGATATTTATCTGTGATAATTATAACCATTAACATTGAGAAACCTGAAAGAGCTATTATTGTTAACAAGAATTGTTAGAAAAATATTTCGTTAGTCTATTCTTAAATTGGTTTGATGTCTGACAGTCCCTGACATTACTCGGTAGGGAATTCCAAAGCCGAGGAACAGCCACAGTGAAAGAAGATGAATATGAGGATGTTCGGCGGGAGGGAATGGATAATATTGAGGAGTGTTGTGATCGTGTGTCTAGGTTATGATGGGTGGATAAATTTTGAAAACGAGACGCAAGATAGTCAGGAGTGGAGAAATGCAATATGTAAAAGAGAAGGGAAAGACAGTGGATTTTCCTACGATCTTCTAGACGGAGCCAGGACAATATTTCGAGGGATGGTGTTACGTGATCAGCCCGGCGAATATTGCAGACGAAACGGACGCACATATTATGAACACGTTGTAGTCTCTGCTCCGAAGTAATGGCGTCGTTGTTATGTTTCCATGGTTACCAAGTATGTTTGTTGTTATATTTATGTTCCCATCGTGACCGTAACGTTTGCATTCTTAAGTTAACGCTTACGTTATGTTTGATTTTCATTGTGAATGAGGCTTAATTCTCGGAGAGACTGTATTTCTCTGCCAGAGTTTCAAGTTCGTAATAATTTTCATTGGCCCTGAAAGCTGATCCTTCTTGACTCCATTCGAGCCGCATACTCCAGATCCAATGACAAACACGGTGCGCGTCGAGGTGTAAGCGGTGATGCATGCAGGAGGTTGACTTGTGTCCTTGTTGCAGCCAGGGAGGGCCAGTCTTGAGGTTCCTCATTGTATGCTAATGGCTGCCAGACCAAACACATCGCAGCATGGAAGGGTCGTTAATATTGGGTAATTTCGTCACGTATGATCGACAGGGTAACGCTCAAACTGCAGAGTGCAGCGTGTCGATGCCGGCATACAGAGCGGCTGTAATGACCACCAGGTGCCGGCCGGCGGGATGGATACGCATTCCCACGGACCAGATTTGTGTTGCTCTGTCCGTCGAAAATTATTATACTGTTTTATAAATTTGTATCTGGCAAAATGATTTAGTCGTCGATGACACTGTCTGCAATGCATAAGACTTGGAGAACTGTCGTTGGGGGTAGTACACATATAATTTGAACTGGTAATGAAAATTACGGGAAAACGGCTGAAGGGATTTTAATAAATGACCCCTCATTTTGAAGCTTGGAACTCAAAGTTTTTCAGAAAATTAGTAGTTTTCAGTGAAATGTCAATTTTTCAACATAATTTTCCTATTTTCCAAAATCCATCTGTCGTCAGTTTTGAGAACTAGTTAAATATGATATGAAAATGAAACGTTTTGGGGTTATATGAGTAGATGTAGAGAATAACTTAAATTAGATTTTGATTTCTATATTTTACTGAGTGGCGGCTATATAGTATATCTAGTATATATTACTGAAAGCTATAACACTTACGTAAGATAATGTTATTAAAAATCAAATATATTTATATTTATTAATCAAGTGGGGTTGGGTCAGTTTCATATATTTAATGGCGGTGTGGTGTAGATATTTATATGCGTGGTTCTCTTCAGTATTGGCTCCAGAGAGAGTATCTTTCATTATTATGGAAGCAAACAACTTTCAGAATGTCTGTTATTCTTCATTGAAAATAAATCTGAAAAATGTTTATTTTAACGTCTAATGAACTTAGTTTGCAGCATTTGCTGCACAAGCCACTAGTAAATTTTATTTCTGAACACAATAATTAAATCTACATAGTATGTCTCCAGTTGAAAATAACTGCAAACAAAGTTTTAAGACTTAAAAGTGTTTTAAATGAATAGTTAAAAAATAGCTGTTATCGTCAGCTAGCACCACACATGTGGCCACCGGCGTAGCTCAAGCGGTAGCGCGTTTGCCTGCTGATCCAGGGTTGCGCTCGGGCGCGGATTCGATTCCCGCTTGAGCTGATTACTGGTATGTGTTTTTTCCGAGGTTTCCTCCAACCATAAGGCGAATGTCGGGTAATCATCTCGCCAAATACCATCTTGCTATAAAAATTCCATCGACGCTAAATAACCAAGTAGTAGACACAGCGTCGTTAAATAATTAAGTAAAAAAAAGGCCATGCAGGTGAGTTACGATAGGTTACCTACAAGATCGCCACTGTTCGGACTTCAAAAAATAATTCCAACTATAGGAGCGGCAGTGCATAATAAACCCACTTTATTTTAAGTGATCGTTTCATTTAATTTAGTATATTCCCTGTTGTTGTTATTATTATTAATAATTATTGTTAGTATTAATTATTAGTATTATTATTAGCTGTATTTTTAATTAATAAGTTTATTATTGTCATTATTGAGTGTAATTAGTTACCACTGCCACCGGGTATATACCCACTGCAGTGTGAATAAATACATACATACATACATACATACATACATACATACATACATACATACATACATACACTGCAGACTGCAGCGCTAGCCTTTGGGCTTCTTCTTCACACCAAAGGAAAACAAGTCCTGCTGATAATAATTGTTACTCCATTATATTATTGCGTAATATTTTGCATTTATTTTACCATTGTATTATTTAATATTTTTAATTTCATTTTATTACTTGTACTTTCTAGTTAACGGAATCTTCTATGTTTTACCTGATATAATTTCATTCTATTTCTTGCATTATTAGTTCTTGTATTATTATTTTGATTATGCATCTCTTTCTTTTGCTTACATATATTTGATATAATTTCATTGTATTTCTTATATTATTCTTTCTTGTATTATTATTTTGATATTCATAACTTTACTTTTGCTTACATATATTTGATTATTTAAATTAAACAATTAAATTACTTTTTCATTATTCGATTCGGGAGTGCGAACCAAAAGTGTACCATTATTATGATCGTATGTATGATTTGAGGCTTTCTCGGCGTTGGTTCGCTAATATGTTTTCGCGGGATATCAGCCGAGTTAAGATTTTGGAACATCAACAAAGCCCTCAAACAAGTTACCACGAGATGTAACACAATAGACTTAGACAGCAAGCAAGAACCGACAAAGAAAGCTTTCATTCCATTCTGCGGGAGCGTGTCACACAAAATAAGCAGAATCCTCCAGAAGGTAAATATCAAAACCATCCATAAACCACAGAGCAAAATCCGGAGTCATCTACGTCAGGTTAAAGACAGTCAGGGCTTAAGGACTCCAGGGATTTACAAGATTCCATGCGAGTGTGGCGAAGTATACATAGGGCAGACTGGCCGCACAATAGAAGACAGAATCAAAGAACATAAGAGGAACCTGAGGCTGTATTACCCGGAAAAATCTGCAGTGGCGCAACACAGCATAGAAAAGGAGCATAAAATACTGTTTGACCACACCAAGGTCATTAACAAATCAAGCCACTACTGGGATCGTACAATCAAGGAGGCCATAGAGATCAAGCTGGAGAAAAACAACTTTAACAGAGACAGTGGACTCCAGCTCAGTCAGGCATGGACACCGGCCTTAGACCAACTCAGGCCCTCTTACAATCAAGGTCATGAAGATCACGGACCGAGGACGGCAACCGATTCCAACCGGCGGAACAGGGCTCGCCGCCCGCCAAACTTCACGCAGGAATCCCGGGAGGGGCGGAGCTTACGAGCGATGACAATTCCCGGCCCCGGATTGGCCGATCCGCCAACCAATCCCGTTTCACCTGAGACAGCCACATCTATATAACCTTTCGACTTTCTGTTCGGACATCACTTCCCTGAAGATGGCTGCAGAGATAGCAGTCGAAAGCTTTGAGCATTCCAAAATCTTAACTCGGCTGATATCCCGCGAAAACATATTAGCGATTATTATGATCGTTCAAATAAATTATTATTATTATTATTATTATTATTATTATTATTATTATTATTATTATTATTATTATTATTTAAAAAGTTAAGAAAAGTGACGGGATTTATCCAGTCCCTATAATTGCTTGAACTTTTATTCAGTTCGTGTTTGTTATTGTGATCATGCTTGAGTTGAAAGGATATTTGGAGTTTGCAGTAAAAGTTTGATATTTATTTCCTCCAAATTCAAATTCTGGTTAACTACAGGCAGAAAATAGGAAATATCGGAGAATCTGTGAATGAACTACATAATCGCTTCCTCATTCCAGGAGGCCTAGTCTACAGACAACACTGGAATTGATTGTCGAAACGATTCACACATCAGTACGACGCCAATGAGTTGTTTGAAATTGTAATGAATATGTGATTACAGAAAATTTGACTCATTATTTTGAAAATTAATGCCACAGTTGCGTAGGTACTTTAGAATTACTCTATACTAATTAACTAGTCCTATTTATGTCTTCATACTCCCCGCATTTATTAATCACCCCACTAGAGAATGCAGCCCTGACCTTTGGGCTCTTTCTTCATATGAAAAGAAAAAACATCCTGGCTTTTTCAAACATAGATAAGACAGAGGATTTATCGAATTCCTATAACTGCGTAAAACGTTTATGCTGTTCGTGATTGTTATTGTGAGCATGGTTGAGATTATAAGGATATTTGGAATTTCAAATAAAAGTTTGATATTTCTTTTCATTCTTGTCTTTATACTCCCCGCATTTCAGTTTAACAAGGCGGAGCCTTCTCGTTAACTATCTCATTTCCACGAGGCCTAGTCTCGAGACAACAATGCAATTGATAATCGAAACGATTCACACATCGATATGACGGCAATGAATAGTTTGAAATTTATCATATTGTCATTACGGAGATTTGAATTTAATTGGCAATTAATACCACAATTAATTACTTCAAAATTAGACTGTGTTAAATTATTTCTCTCTTTATATTGCCTGCATTTATTAATCACCTCAGTTTGTGTACGAATATTTTTTTTTTTTATTTTCTTATTTGTCCAAAAAATAATTAAAACCCATAGGACTTGTTGAAGTTGTAAAGTTATGTTTTATTTAACGACGCTAAAGGTTATACAGCGTCGTCGGATGTGCCGAAATTTGTCCCGCAGGAGTTCTTTTACATGCCATAAATCCATTTACATGAACCTGTCGCATTTAAGCACACTTAAATGCCATCGAACTGCCCCGGGATCGAACCCGCAACCTTGGGCATGGCCAGCACTATACCAACTCGCCAACCAGACCGACGGACTTGTTAAATAAAGAAAGAAAGGAAAAACGATAATTAAAACAGATAAAATTACAATAAATTAGCACCAATGTAAATACACAAGTCATAATTTTTTATTAATTTGAAAGTAAGATTCATTCTGATATTTTCTGAAGAAGGAAGCAGATGCAACCTTCAAAAATTGATTATCTTTATTACATCGCATTTTTTTTCTCCTTCAGTGGAATAAATTCAATCCGAATCTATTCTGAATACTACTCCAGCATTGCTCTGTCCTCATTCTGTGGTCCCGCACTCAGATCTGTGCTGCGTTACTGCGTACAGACTATTACGTACGCCCACTCTACATGTCGCAGCTTTTCACTTCCGATCTCCATGAACCTTCGCCTTGAAATGGAATAATTCGCCGAGAATAAAAACTAGTATTGCGAATATCGGGAACATAAAAAACTTGTTTGTTGAGTAAATGACCACAGCTTAATGGTCGAAAAATAAAGAATTTCGCATGCTAAATGCCAATTAACATTATAAAATAAAGTTCTGTGTTACTGCAGGACAGATTTAAAAGTTTTCTTCTGTTCTCTTTTGTTCACTTTCGCTTTGCAGCTTACCAAGGAACATGTTTCATAACAACTTTTATATTCCATGGATGTAAATTCCTTGCAAATATTATCTGACAGAGCAAAGTATAGGCCTAATACATGACATTCAAGGATATGAAATTCACTTTTGTGTTTTGTTACAGTTTAACTCGTTAAAATTAACTTCTATCAATCAATAACTTAAATCTGTTGTATGGAGAAATAATAGTCTATAATATAGATTGTGTTACGTTGTTTTTATTTCGTTATTTAAAGCCGCTGTATCAACTACTGGGTTATTTATCATCCATGGAATTGGTGCTAATGAGATAATATTTGGCGAGATGAGGCCGAGGATTCAGCATAGACTACCTAACATTCGATTTACGGTTGGGGAAAGTCACGGAAAAAACCAATCAGGTAATCAGCTCAAGTGGGATTCGAACCCACACCCTAGCGCGTTGTAACATAGCTGAAACCGCAAACACTGCTTATTAGGTAACATAAAAGTAGGAGCGTCATTTTAGTTTTTGCTTTGGAAGGGGATTTTTTTTTAAGGGAAAACTTTATAGGGTATATCGCTTAGCACACTCCTTTCCTATTTCTTCTGAAATGAAATTAACTATTTTCCATACCTGAAGTGGGGTAAACTTGATATATATGTTTATTTATTTTTATTTATTTAAAGCATGATATCATATACAAGCACATTTTTAAAGTTCATTATCTTTTCTCCATTTCTTAAGTATGTACTATTATTTCAAGTCACAAATAGGGTTATATGGTTTCATTTTTTTGTTTTATGGTCAAGTTTACCCCACTTCACAGTGCATGATGGATGTCTTTACACCTAAGAAATGATGAAGATGCTCAAAAATCTCGCACCTCGTTGAAAGTCTCAAATCATACGAATAAAAATCTCGCCCAAGTCAGTTTTGTCATAACCAGTGAATAAAATTTATGTTTGAAAATTTGAGGTACTTTCTTAATTATTGATTTTCTTTCCAGGTGAGTACCGCTACCCTATTGCACTTCTCCTTAAGGCCAGGACTTCTTTGCCGCCAGCCGTCTGAAGGCAAGTATATTAAACCGACAGATATTTGATTTCTGCGTATCATATGACGTGATTTGTCAACACCCTTGAACTTGACAAGTAGGTCCTGTGTAGGCCTGCTTTATTACTTAATTTCAAACCCTCGAACTTACCATAACTAACAACGAATGAGTCTTAATATTACAGCTAGGCAACATTGCTTAAATCTGAATGGTTCGTGTTATTCGTGCGGCTAAACGACTAAGTCGCGTGAAAAGAGATATAGTAGTGCTACTACTGTACTACTGCTATTACTGCTACTGCTACTACTGTACTACTACTATTACTGCTACTGTTACTACTGTACTACTGCTATTACTGCTACTGCTACTACTGTACTACTACTATTACTGCTACTGTTACTACTGTACTACTGCTATTACTGCTACTGCTACTACTGTACTACTACTATTACTGCTACTGTTACTACTGTACTACTGCTATTACTGCTACTGCTACTACTGTACTACTACTATTACTGCTACTGCTACTACTGTACTACTGCTATTACTGCTACTGTTACTACTGTACTACTGCTATTACTGCTACTGCTACTACTGTACTACTACTATTACTGCTACTGTTACTACTGTACTACTGCTATTACTGCTACTGCTACTACTGTACTACTACTATTACTGCTACTGCTACTACTGTACTACTGCTATTACTGCTACTGCTACTACTGTACTACTGCTATTACTGCTACTGTTACTACTGTACTACTGCTATTACTGCTACTGCTACTACTGTACTACTATTACTGCTACTGTTACTACTGTACTACTGCTATTACTGCTACTGCTACTACTGTACTACTATTACTGCTACTGCTACTACTATACTACTATTACTGCTACTACTATTACTGCTACTGCTACTACTGTACTACTGCTATTACTGCTACTGCTACTACTGTACTACTACTATTACTGCTACTGCTACTACTGTACTACTGCTATTACTGCTACTGCTACTACTGTACTACTGCTATTACTGCTACTGTTACTACTGTACTACTGCTATTACTGCTACTGCTACTACTGTACTACTACTATTACTGCTACTGTTACTACTGTACTACTGCTATTACTGCTACTGCTACTACTGTACTACTACTATTACTGCTACTGTTACTACTGTACTACTGCTATTACTGCTACTGCTACTACTGTACTACTACTATTACTGCTACTGCTACTACTGTACTACTGCTATTACTGCTACTGCTACTACTGTACTACTGCTATTACTGCTACTGTTACTACTGTACTACTGCTATTGCTGCTACTGCTACTACTGTACTACTATTACTGCTACTGTTACTACTGTACTACTGCTATTACTGCTACTGCTACTACTGTACTACTATTACTGCTACTGCTACTACTATACTACTATTACTGCTACTACTATTACTGCTACTGCTACTACTGTACTACTATTACTGCTACTACTATACTACTATTACTGCTACTACTATTACTGCTACTGCTACTACTGTACTACTATTACTGCTACTACTATACTACTATTACTGCTACTACTATTACTGCTACTGCCACTACTGTACTACTATTACTGCTACTACTATACTACTATTACTGCTACTACTATTACTGCTACTGCTACTACTGTACTACTATTACTGCTACTACTATACTACTATTACTGCTACTACTATTACTACTACTGCTGTACTACTACTATTACTGCTACTATACTACTACTATTACTGCTACTGCTACTATACTACTACTATTACTGCTACTACTACTGCTGTACTACTACTATTACTGCTACTGCTACTACTATACTACTGCTATTACTGCTACTGCTACTACTGTACTACTATTACTACTACTGCTGTACTACTACTATTACTGCTACTATACTACTACTATTACTGCTACTGCTACTACTGTACTACTACTGTTATTGCTACTGCTACTATTACTACTACTGCTACTAATAGTACTACTACTATTACTGCTGCTACTACTAATAGTACTACTACTATTACTGCTGCTACTACTAATAGTACTACTACTATTACTGCTGCTACTACTAATAGTACTACTACTATTACTGCTGCTACTACTGTACTACTACGATTACTGCTACTATCACTATTAGTAAGTTGGGCGGATTCATATGTATTTAAAACTGTAAAATATGCATTATAATTTTTAAAACTTGCTCTATAATAAGCAATTTACTGTTATTGTTGGTTTTTCTGTTACACATAAGAATATTGAGATACCATCAGTTGTTAAAGTTGCGTGCCCTTCAACCATTGCTTGAGGCGCAGTTCACGCCTAGAACATTTTTCGTAGGTATCGTTGCTAAAACTAAAATTCAAGTAGAAAACAAAATTGCATTATCGTGCCTATATTACTGACAGACGGCGAGTGCAAAGAACTCCCACGCCTGTCGTATTGCAGAGTGTGAAACTCTTGTGCACGTGCGAAGTAGAAGATTAGGTGGCTTCTTGTTTTATCTGTCCGCTTAATCCAAGCTTTCTTCCATCATAGGTTCCAGTATTCTACATTTGCATAGTCAGCAATGCATTTAATTACGAAGTGCTTTGTTGTTTGCCGCGGAATTGTCCACAAGAATTATTCGTCGACAACAGTGTACTCTCTGATTGTAATATAACTACTTTAATAAGTCTCAATGTCTGCGTTTGTATTATATTTTTCCGATTTGAAAGCTGAAATATGCATTAACCTCTTAAATAAACAGATATATGCGCTATAAAATCTTGGCCTATGGTAACAAATAACTTGAAAGGCACTTATATGATGGTAGCGTTTGATTTTCAACTAAGGAATAAAACATGCACACATGCTAATAAGTTGCTATTACTTCATTGCACAACGTAGTATTGGAACACTCTGTGTATGACTTCTGTTAAGGAACTTGCGTTGCTTGCATTGTTCTTTTTGTCTGCTGTGTTGTCGAAGAAATTGAGATGTGGAACATGCAGAAGGCCTTCATGGAAAGGGAAATTTCCCGTCCATTAAACTGTCACGAGATAGGAAGCTCCGCGTTATGTCATCGAGCGGCGCAGGACTTCCCATAAGATCGCGAGCGTCCTCCTTCTTTCGTAACTCGAGGTCAAGGTCAGCGATTGAGGAGATCGGATCGCGCTCGTGGCAAGTCTGCTGCGATGCAGGTACCAAAACAAGGGCGGGTCACTGAATGTAAGGGGCGAAAAAATTGGTGGTGCTGGCATAGTTGGTGTTAACAGAAAGCTCTTCAGCTTGTGAGTGTCTGCAGACTGCACGTCGCCAGAAGCGTTTGCATCTAAAAGATTAATAAATAGAGGCCTGGTGTTCAGGCGTTAAAATAGGGAAGAAAAAGACACTTAAGGGTATACTGTATTTTTTTTCATGGAGTGCAGTTTCATAGAAAGGACTTTGCCGACAGACCTTCTACTTCCCCCTACTAATTGGTTGTCATAAATAAATGTCTTCCTTACTGTGACGGAAATCTTGTCTTCTCCTGTCAGTAACCAATCACAACCCTCGTTCAGAAGAATTGACAGGTTCCCGTCAAATTCACGTGGAGGCAGAGTTGCCGCGTCTTTTCCGAATTCCAAGAATGCCGTCAAGGGTCACCAGGATTGTGGCAGGATTGTGGCAACTGTGCAATGTTGGGACGA